>NW_018480059.1:126478-143427 GCF_002113885.1 Mizuhopecten yessoensis | reverse complement strand
AATATGTGACATAATGTGTTAATATGTGACATAATGTGTCAATATGTGACATAATGTGTTTATATGTGACATAATGTGTCAATATGTGACATAATGTGTTTATATGTGACATAATGTGTTTATATTTGACGTAATGTGTTAATATGTGACATAATGTGTCAATATGTGACATAATGTGTTTATATGTGACGTAATGTGTTAATATGTTATACAGTGACACACTTTGGTATATGATGACATACTATGTTACAAAGTGTGTCACTATATAGCATATTATTACATACTTACAAATAAATACGGTTTTTTTTATTATGCGATACGACACAATTGCTCTAACCCATATCAGCCCTCGCCGTATCACACCCCAAACCCCGTATCAGCCCCCGCCGCATCACACCCCAAAACCCATATCATCCCGCAAAACCCATATCACACCCCATTTGGAAAAAAAATAGTTTTTCAATATTTCAAAAATTAAAATAAATCATAAGATAGTAGTTTTTATTAGTAAGTATGTAATAAACAGAATAAAACACGCCTTTTTCCATATCACCCCCAGTATCAACCCTCGACCAATACCAGCCCGCGGGCCTTCGGCCCTTGGGCTGATATTGCAGTCTCGGGCTGATACTGGGGGTGATATGGAAAAAGGCATGCATTATTCTATATTTAACACGTTACGTCGAACATAGACACACTATGATAGTTTTGATCGACTGTATAGAATATTGACACACTATGTAACAGACTGACACATACACTATACACTTCGTCATCTAAGTAAGTATACATTGTAGAACATTGACAAATTTGAATCAAAACGACACCATGTAACACATTTACACACTATGTAACATTCTGACACACATTGCGACATATTGACACACCATGCATATACCGACACACTTCAAAGTACTACATTTTGGAATAATTCCAGTCTGTGCGAATAGTTTGAACGTCACTTTTGCTGTAACTTTTTATTTGAAATCAGTATGGGGATGGCTGCATATACTAATCAACCAATAACTTAACAAAGTATCTTAAAGTGACAATGCTAACTTATCACACGATAATCCCCGTCATTAGACTACACACGCCCAGGGCTTCCGGTCCACTCGGCCATCCTTTGATTATACAAAGATGGCGGCGTGGTTTCCGCCTCCTACACGCTCACACTTCCACTCGGCCATCGGAGACACGAGACAACACCGGCATGTACCCTAGCATTTCGTGACATTAAAGAAAATCACATTAGGGAGTTAAAACCTGTTTTCCTGTCAAACGGATTTCCAGCACGGGTAATTGCTTCACTTTGAGAATAAATAGAATATGTAACTAAAACAATACGCTTGCCCGACATTTAAATTCTTTGATTGGAAAGTTGGTATTATAAGTCAAACTAAACAGGAAGTTTAAAAGTGCTTTTATCATCGGAAACTTTAGCGACACACATGGATCAAAAGGTAAACTTGGGATTCAGTGGCTTCTTAACTCACTGCTCAGTGTTTAGTGTAAGGGAGTAGGTGCTGCTCAGATGGCTGTTACTTAAATAAAACAAGAGAAAGGTTAGCAAAATCATAGAGAAAAAAACAGAGAGAGCTAAAACAAATCCCCCATAACTTCGTCTTTGTACGAATTTTAAAACAATAGAAGACACGGTGCAGTTCTTTTTCTATTATATTTACACAACTGACATAAGGAAATAGTTTTTCAAAATTATTTTCAAAAAGTACTTCTTTAGGCGACACCCAATCTATTGAGCGAAATGGGTATCTTTATTGAAAAACATCTCTTTTACATTGAAGAAGGTGAGCTTTCAAAGTGCTCAAATATCAATAGTATACATGTTTGATTTGGTAAGTATTGTGTTTATTTGCAGTTTTATTCATATGATATAATATCTTGTTCAATGAAAATGTTACAAAATTAACTCGAATTGACTTAAAGCTAAATATCATACCGGTAAAATAATTCGATAGAGTCTGGAGTAAGATGTAATCAACCCCGAGAGTCCGGACCCTTCTTTTTGCTATCGGTATTTTTAACGTCTTCATATTTTTACTTAATATAAAGTTGCTTATCCTTTCATTTTTATTTCATATTATTTATTTACCTAATCATGACACTCTTTTTGGGGCGATATTTGTGTGGACGAAATTGTTTGTGACGAGTTGTTTTGGTAGACGACATTGTCCGTACACATTTCCGTTTTTACATTCAATAACTTAAACCCTGATACTAATTCATTCGTACAGCCATCTTAATATCAAGTTTCTGTCACATTTTCCCAGTTTCCTACATTTTCGATCTTTGACCTCTATTTACTACCTGGTCAAGTGGGAGTTACCCCGTCCGCCATTTTGACGTTCAGAGACACCCCCGTCTATCGCAGTCGTTTTCACGCTGTGGGTACACGAACTACTACAGATATGGATTTTCTTACTACATATATTTTCTATTAATTCACTGGATCCCAAGTCTCCAAGTTGATTGTTTTTTACAATATTAGCCTTCGGCTACAATCAAGCTAACCAAGGGGATATGCGATAACAGCAGCATTTTTCAAAAGTGATAACTGGTTTTTGTTTATGAATTTTATGCTGTGGTATTGTTTCATAGTGACTGTTTATCTTTGTGACATGTTGTGATATGTATGTACTCATGTTTCTGCCTTGAAAAAAGGGGCAGATAGCCCTGAAAATTAGATGAATTCCTTTGTCTGCAGTGTCGTTATAATGTCTTTGCTTATATAAATATTCAAGTAATACGTATCCAACAAACTTTTGTTTGTTTTGATCCAGTGCCCATATTGATCATACTGTCATTTTCCATTGTTCTAGTATGACCAATATCTGGTAAAAGTGACATAGGACCCGTAGCTGTTAAAACGTAGGTTTTATTTGTTTCATCTGTTACCCATAGCTGGTATACATACCGAAACCTTGTCCTATTGTCCTTGTATGACCAATTTCTGGAATACATGACATACTATTGTCCCATTAATTCTGTATGTGTGACCTATGTCCCACTATCCCTCTAATCAATATCTAGTATGAATAACACATTTTGATATATTGTCCCTTTAACCCATACATGGCATACCTGGTGCACTGTTATCGCATGGTCCCTGTTTGACCAAAATGTTTGGTAAAAAAGACGTACCTTTGTCCCATTGTTCTTGTATGACACAGTAGTTGCCACACTTAATGCGACTCTGCAGGTCGTGCATTTCGTCTGTATTATTGAGACAATCGAAGCCGTTGGCCTGGTCATTTACTGTATACGAACACACGTGACACCAGAATGTCTCCCCAGTCTGTGTTTCGTCTGCAATGCCTTTAATTGGAGGGAATGGACAAAAATGGGACATATTTACAACTAGTTATGTTTTAAGTTAAAATCAAAAAGGTAATGAATTAAAACGAGTATGTTTTTGTAAGAAGGATCCGTCAAGCCATATCCCAGTATTCCTCAATGTAAATAAGCATTTAGCCTTCGTCCTTTGGAACTGAAAGGGGATGAGTTCTGGTGTAATAAAGGACTGACAGACGGTGTGTAATGGGGCCTGGCAAAATGAAGTGCTACATGTTGAATCCTGCCCTTGTAACTGAAGCATGTATCGTTTCTGATTTTTCATTTGTCTTTGTTAAAATATAACATGCATTATTGCTACATTTTTTTCTCTGTATATAGAATATATGCTGAAATTCACTTTATCTGTCTTTTCAATTTTTACATGTAACCTTTATAAAATACTATGAGACGAATCCTACCGGCATTGAATTGTTTCATTTGAGCAAATATACATTAAAAAGCATCAGCATTAATGTTATGCATTGTAAATGTAACGTAGGTAAAATGCCTGCCCTTGTCGTCGTCATTCGCAAATATAACCGCGAAAATAAACTCCATAGTTAATAACTATTAATATTGAAATAATATTATCGCAAATTTAAGTATTTTTGAATAAAACCTACAGACAAAATTCGAAAGTTAAAGATACGCAAAAATAAAATGCTAATTATACAGTACCAGAATATGTTTTGTCTATTAGAACATTTCGATATCAGTATTATAAGAGAGTCAATCCCCGCATTTCGCTGCCAGAGTCAAATGTAGATTTTAACATTTAGATTTAGAATATATTAAGTGTGTCCATTACTAACATTAATATTTTAGAATTTATTATGTGTTTGTTAATTGCTGTAATAATTGTGTCAATTGAGGTATTTAGCTATCAGAATGAGTTTTAAGTGTGTCAAATAATGTAGCTGTCAGAATAAATATATCGTGAATGTAAAATAGTAACAATTAGCTACAAAAATATTAAGTGTGTCAAATTTAGCTGTCATACTCGATAAGGTTGAGTATACTTACATGATCCATAGATGAGGAATAAGCTTAGTCCGATGATACAAACATAAAATAATCTCTTCATTTTTCAAAAACTAACTTAAATAAAATAAATGATATTATTTACATTTGATTATATTAAAACTGTTAATGCGACTGTGGGGTCCCTCCTAGCATCTCGATGTCTTTATGGAAAGTGAGGGGCTATATCAGGCCGGGTGGGATGTTGTTCGCAACCGCTTATAAGATTAATGAGTAAATGAATACCCGAAATCGCGGGGCACTCAACAGGGGCGGCCGATAAATCCTGGTAAAATATTTTAATTAATTTTCATGTTTCATATTGAGAATGGGTCAATTAATCTTAATGCTTCCTACTGAGCATGGGTCAATATGGAAAATATGCAACAGACTGATCTTGTCAATTTCAGTTGTTGAAAAATAACACGGAATTCAATCGTGCAAATAGTGGTTCAATTACAAAATCATTTATCAGAATAATTTAAAATGATATTACACTTAGTGTAGGTCTATATTATCGACAGGATCATTGGCGTTTATATCAGTTCTAAAAAGGACGAGTATCTATAGAACATATCCAAAGAAGAGGAGGAAAACCGTGTCACCATCAGTCAACGGCCTTTTCCTATCGAGATATTTTCATACTATTTCCTCTTAACCTTAGATTAAAGACGGTTAAGAATGACCGGGGAGATATATACAAGCTATTGACAAACTAGACGGAAAACTATTTTACATCTGTTTTACGTCCAATACCAGTTCGCACAGCCAAATAACGTAGGTTGAAGTTGAGAAATGGGTAGTAAGCAACTATGGTATCCTTCTTTGGGTAGATATAGAAGCTACCATAATTAATTGTTTAGAATCTCTTCTCTGTTCATACTGGTGCAATATTCCGTGCAAATTCATTTCAAGTTATTACACGCAATCGGAAGGACACGGAAGTCGCAAAAATCAAAATGAGCCGTTATTAAGATTAGGTCAAGACAGAGATAAACAAAGGAAAGGGTGCTATATGAAACTGAAATAGTGTATTAACGAATAACATTATTATATATATAATACCTCTTTTACCCCTTTTTCAATCAATGCAGATCCCAGTATTAAATTGTGTACAGTTCCAATAAACTAATTCTTGTTAAAACATACATCAAACATCAAATAACTTGAAGCAGGTTTTGTGACAAGTGAGTTTGAACAATTAATGAAGATATGTCAACGCCATATCAAGATTGTTGGCGACAGGTGTTTGCGTTCTTACATTCCAAAGTAAGCTGATAGTGTGGGTAAGAAAGAATTGGGGAAGAAATCACGGAATGTTTTGTTTATATATTATAAATCCGGATCAGTTGATATCACGACCACGTGATGTACCCTCATTATAACGTAGACTATGGGGAAGCTGTTATCGGGAGTTTCCGAACTCGTCTGCCGGTTGATCCGGTCATTCCGACAGTGAGTACACACAGTCCCCTATCTCCCACTGATACTTGTCATAGAGGCCCAAACAAGGGTGTCACGTCACCGTGTATTAAACCGTACCGTCATCTTTAATTATACCTTTTCAGGGCTTTAATTGTGGCATCCTAATGTAGCCATCTTTGGCGCAGGAAATCCTTCTGGTTTATGATGTTTTTCCTTTTGTCTTGTCCCATTTTGTTTCATTTTGTCTTACCATATCGACTGAGTCTATCTTTTAATTCTTGGGATATTGTTTTCTATTGTTCTTTATATATGCTGTTTTCGAGTAGCGCCAGATCATATTCAATCTTCAGATGAATCCCGTTTCATGGTAAAATAGTATATGCCATTAAAATGCCCTCATGAATCTTCTAGTTTATATTTTCTTTATAACCTTGATTCACGCTTACTAAGTGTTTGCTATTGAGATTATTTGGTATGTGGTAATGCTTTACTGAAAATATGCAAGGTCGTATGAAATTCACAGTATACACACGAAGATGACACTGCACCGGAAATAACCATATATGAAACACATACAGGAGAAACCTGTATTTTACCAATATCCAATACAACTATTTTACTGTAATGTATAAAAGGGTATATTAATGTTATTATTTGTAGGCTGTAAGGGCAATATGTATGGGCTACGTGTACCTTCTAGAATAATAAGGTTGTAAGCTGTTACGTCTATGCGTACCTATCATAAGACTTGGGTTTTGAGCTTTAAGGGAATTGTGTACTAATCAGAAGAATCTGGTTGTAAGCTATATGAGCTATGTGTACCTATCAGAGGAAGTAGTGTGTAAGCTATGTGGGCTACGTGTACCTATCAGAGAAGGTAGGGTGTAAGCTACATATGGGCTGCGTGTACCTATCAGAGGAAGTAGGGAGCTATGTGTACCTATCAGAAGAATCTGATTGTAAACGCTATGAGCTTATAGTGAATCTAAATGTTTAGGCATTATACTTAATCTGGTTGTGAGCTCTATGGGCTACGTGAACCTATCAGAGGAAGTAGGGTGTAAGCTATGTGGGCCACGTGTACCTATCAGAGGAAGTAGGGTATAAGCTATGTGGGCCACGTGTACCTATCAGAGGAAGTAGTGTGTAAGCTATGTGGGCTACGTGTACCTATCAGAGGTCGTAGGGTATAAGCTATGTTGGCTACGTGTGCCTATCAGAGGAAGTAGGGTGTAAGCTATGTGGTCTACGTGTACCTATCAGAGGAAGTAGGGTGTAAGCTTTGTGGGCTACGTGAACCTATCAGAGGAAGTAGGGTATAAGCTATATGGGCCACGTGTACCTATCAGAGGAAGTAGGGTGTAAGCTATGTGGGCCACGTGTACCTATCAGAGGAAGTAGTGTGTAAGTCATGTGGGCTACGTGTACCTATCAGAGGAAGTAGGGTATAAGCTATATGGGCCACGTGTACCTATCAGAGGAAGTAGGGTGTAAGCTATGTGGGCCACGTGTACCTATCAGAGGAAGTAGGGTATAAGCTATATGGGCTACGTGTACCTATCAGAGGAAGTAGGGTATAAGCTATGTGGGCTACGTGTACCTATCAGAGGACGTAGGGTATATGCTATATGGGATACGTGTACCTATCAGAGGAAGTAGGGTATAAGCTATGTGGGCTACGTGTACCTATCAGAGGAAGTAGGGTGTAAGCTATGTGGGCTACGTGTACCTATCAGAGGACGTAGGGTATAAGCTATGTGGGCTACGTGTACCTATCAGAGGAAGTAGGGTGTAAGCTATGTGGGCTACGTGTACCTATCAGAGGAAGTAGGGTGTAAGCTATGTGGGCTACGTGTACCTATCAGAGGAAGTAGGGTGTAAGCTATGTGGGCTACGTGTACCTATCAGAGGAAGTAGGGTGTAAGCTATGTGGGCTACGTGTACCTATCAGAGGAAGTAGGGTGTAAGCTATGTGGGCTACGTGTACCTATCAGAGGAAGTAGGGTGTAAGCTATGTGGGCTACGTGTACCTATCAGAGGAAGTAGGGTGTAAGCTATGTGGGCTACGTGTACCTATCAGAGGAAGTAGGGTGTAAGCTATGTGGGCTACGTGTACCTATCAGAGGAAGTAGGGTGTAAGCTATGTGGGCTACGTGTACCTATCAGAGGAAGTAGGGTGTAAGCTATGTGGGCTACGTGTACCTATCAGAGGAAGTAGGGTGTAAGCTATGTGGGCTACGTGTACCTATCAGAGGAAGTAGGGTGTAAGCTATGTGGGCTACGTGTACCTATCAGAGGAAGTAGGGTGTAAGCTATGTGGGCTACGTGTACCTATCAGAGGAAGTAGGGTGTAAGCTATGTGGGCTACGTGTACCTATCAGAGGAAGTAGGGTGTAAGCTATGTGGGCTACGTGTACCTATCAGAGGAAGTAGGGTGTAAGCTATGTGGGCTACGTGTACCTATCAGAGGAAGTAGGGTGTAAGCTATGTGGGCTACGTGTACCTATCAGAGGAAGTAGGGTGTAAGCTATGTGGGCTACGTGTACCTATCAGAGGAAGTAGGGTGTAAGCTATGTGGGCTACGTGTACCTATCAGAGGAAGTAGGGTGTAAGCTATGTGGGCTACGTGTACCTATCAGAGGAAGTAGGGTGTAAGCTATGTGGGCTACGTGTACCTATCAGAGGAAGTAGGGTGTAAGCTATGTGGGCTACGTGTACCTATCAGAGGAAGTAGGGTGTAAGCTATGTGGGCTACGTGTACCTATCAGAGGAAGTAGGGTGTAAGCTATGTGGGCTACGTGTACCTATCAGAGGAAGTAGGGTGTAAGCTATGTGGGCTACGTGTACCTATCAGAGGAAGTAGGGTGTAAGCTATGTGGGCTACGTGTACCTATCAGAGGAAGTACGGTGTAAGCTATGTGGGCCACGTGTACCTATCAGAGGAAGTAGTGTGTAAGCTATGTGGGCTACGTGTACCTATCAGAGGAAGTAGGGTGTAAGCTATGTGGGCTACGTGAACCTATCAGAGGAAGTGGTTTTTTATGCTCTATTGGCTATGTGTACCTATCAGAGGAAGTGGTTTTATGCTCTATGGGCATGTGTACCTATCAGAGGAAGTGGTTTTATGTTCTATGGGCTATGTGTACCTATTAGAGGAAGTTGGTTGTAAGCTCTATGGGCATGTGTACCTGTCAGAAGAATTGAGTTGTAAGCTGTTAGGGCACTTGAGGAGAAAACGTGTTTCTCGGTATACTAAAGCACCTTCAGGGATATCACCACTTAATGGTTGAATCTAAATGTTTAGCCATTATACTTGGCTGATATTACCAGATATTGAAGCCCATGAAAACATGATATTTCCATGTCATTCTTTGAAAAAGAACTAGAACAAAAAAGATGACCCTATAATTGTTTAATAAATAAATTTCACCCTCCCAACAACGACATAATAAATGAAGAAAAAAGAACAAGAAATGGTGGCAGAATGACTCCTGAGTGTATAGCTGCTGCCGCTCCGGTGCCGCTTCGTTCGTTCAATTTAGTGGTGACATCTCTGTTATTACAACCGTCTGTACGACATTGGTACTGACATGAAACGTCATAGAGACTCTTGTCACAGCAATTCACGCCACATCTGACGGTGTCCGGCACCATACATCCTCTTGTGACCGATCTTATTTCCGTTAAATCTAAGCCATAAAGAGAATATACACACACTTGCTATACGTCTCATCTCTTTTGTATTGAGATATACATTGTATTTATACAGTAACATTGTGATTTTCGATTTAATATGTTTTTCAATATAAATATATATGTTTCAATTTAGCGAGGCTCTGACTGTTTGAAAAAGAAATATTAATGATAAAAAACCACCAGGATGAGTTTTATAAATCTCAAATGAAATGAAAACATTAATATGTGCAATTTTTGCGAAACACGTTTTCTCTGACCGTCAACAGAATCTCAATGTCGTCATATTAAACATCATGTCTGAGAAATTAAATGTGACGTCACAACACCACGACGTCATACCAATTAACTTAGTTCTGACGCCATACCGGTTGATGTAACACAAGGTAGGCCTTATTCTAAATATAAGTATTTTTATCGTATAACAGTGTAGTCATATGATAAATTTCTTGTTTAACGCCAGCGAGTAGATACGGAAATAAAACATGTCACAAATTTGTCGATGAGGATATAAAACCTCTATGATATATCGCCTGAAGCACAATTAGGAAATCTGTATGATCGAAAAATAAGATTTTTTCAACTAACTTAATACTGTTGTTTATCACAAAAAACACACGGATGTTTTTCGTCCATACATGTGTACACATATTCACATTATACAATGTTACAAAAATATTCTTATAATTCACGAAAAAATTATTTTCGAGAAGATATGATTATCTTAAAATCCAAGCAAATACCGTCAACACGAAAAATTGGCCTTGAACAAAATCAAGATGATCAGCAATATATTGACGTTACAGTGTGATATCATGTAAGTGTCGTATAATGTATGACATACCTGCGTTGTAGACGACTTTTGTGACGCAATAAAGTGAATCGGGACATGGAACCTGTACTGATCCTGTTTGCACGTGATCTGTGTCGTTTGCGCACTCATAAGTAATCCATGGCGCGGCGGTGATGGTGTATGAACACGAATAACAATCGACGAAGCCGGATACCACTGATACGGCGCCTGTAAGGTCATAATCATGAGTACAATTATCTAGGAACGCGAAAAAAGTCGGCGAAAATTCTTATTGCTAAGTTTTAAGTTAAGATCAAATATTCATGCTGGTTTCTTCACTGTCAATAACACATAAGGGATAGTCAAAATTGCAGAGCCCGCATATAAGTCTGTTATTACATAATTATATGAAATTTGATAAAAATATGTAATGCATGCCTCGTTCATATAAGGTTCATGTAAACACTAATAATTGACCTTCAGGTCCCTTTATTTCATGTGTAAATATTACATTTATTACAAGCTGTTCTGAATTGTCGTTTTCAATGTTAGAAGTTATTAATTCAAACTATTTAAAATATAAATGAGTGACTCGTGAATATTTTGCCACTATTTGGGGGAAAAAAAGGAACTGATAACCTATTCATGTTTGAGAATTGAAACTTTGGCAAAAATAAGATATTATACACAGTGAGGTAGTCATATGGAATTAATTATGTTTAAACATCCATACATGGATTTTGGTTAAATCGAAAGTCATCGTGTTGTCCAATGGAGGCCGCCATTTTTATTTTTTTAGCTGTCAAATCATGGTGTTTATTTCCGTCACAATCATAAGCGATCGGTGCGTCCATAAAACACCAGACGGCACGAAATAGACTGCGTTGACATCGAATAAACCATAAATAACTAGCGCATGTCGTAACAAGGTCTTTTGTCCATATTGAGACCAACTCTCTTCCTCTTCGTATGATTTTCGTACCGGACGACATGGCGATATCGCTCCGCAATTAATTTACAAAAATGACAATATTTTCTGTCATAGTTATCAAAACAGTATAATTCCTTAAATAATAAAATACTTTTGATGCCGAATTGAAAAAGAAAAAGAAAAAGAAATCATAATATCCAAGATCGGTTTGTTTGTATGGCGTCACTTTGGCAATGTGCATCAGACGTCAACAACATGAAGCTGAGGAGAAAACGCTGAGATGCAGAAGATCGACAATGTTTATTTGTTGTAAGTATGCTTTGTGAGATAGAATACAGTTGTAATTTACATAAATTAAGCATAGATAATGTATTGGTTGAGTCGATGTCCTGGTAAGACGAGATTTGTGTGTTGTATTTTGACAAGTGACACAAACAGGAAATGAGAAATGAAGGCAAAAGTTTTTGGCACATTTTGGTCAATGCATATGTTCTTTCTTGTGGAATTGAATGTCTTTATTGAAAAACCGATTATTTATATGACTGTTTGAAATGTCAATAAAAAGTAAACAATTTATGGAAGCATGGAAGAAGCACATGTGTCAAATTAGTGTCTACTGCATTCCATTTCAGTGAAGCAGCACTCAAAAAGGCGCCATTACTATGCTATGTCAAAAGAGATTAGTCTGCAAAGAATCTGAATGTGATTTCTTTTTATAAATATTGAATACCAATTAATTAACACTAATGATAACTTTTTATCTATTTTATATCACAGGTGTACAGCACACCTAATTGAAGCCATATAAGCACATGTCAAATAACAAAATTGCTGTGAACATATGAGGAGGAAGCTCTAAAGACCCACACATTCCAAAGTGTTTACATCTGCATGAAATGTACGGGGATAGATGCTCGTCAACCTCAATGCATGTTTATATTGCGTCCTGTCATCTTGCCTGTGGTAGTGTGGTCATGGAGGTGTAGCAATGGTAGCACTGAACTCGTACAGCCCATCTAGACGAATTGAAGCCTCATCCAGAATTCCTTATAGGTAATACATTATTGCACTAGATTTATTAATCTAACCAGATACAAAACTTTGTCATCTGGTCCAAATTTTGCCAGGTAAAAGAAAATGAATGGTATTGAATGTAGGGCCATGACAAGTGAATATTCAAAACACTTGGGAATTGACAATTCACTTGCGATGGTCTCGTGGTTTTTTGATGAGACATAATTAAGATACATTTGTGAAATTTCTTCACGATATTAAAAGGTTTTTACGAAACATCAAGATACCTTTTTAACACCTAGCTTTGTTATTGTCTATTCCAGAAATGCACGAAGAACATTGAATGAAATTTGTCTGACGACTCATTTTCCACCAGAGGACGTTGAAACACACAAAGTGGCAATCTACAACTGTACTAAGTTTTATAGGAATATGGGAGAAAAAAATGGCTACCATGTAAGACACACACACATAAACAACGATGTAGTACAGAGCTAAGGAAAAACTCGTTCACGTTTAGGGTAGTTGATATCTGGAACGGTCTACCGGAATCGGTTGTAAATGCAGAAACCACGAAGGACTTTGAGATCCTGTTGGATAACCATCTGAAGGACACTATTTACAATAATTACTGATAATGACTTTTAAAATAACTCTTTTGGGAAAGTTTATATATGTTAACCAGTGACAATATAATATTTTTATACTATGTTTTGTGATATGGACTTAGAGGCTTTCAGCCTGCGTCCATTATTTTTCAATTAAATTCAATTAAATGTTGGTGCTCTGACAAAAAAGGATAAACTTATGCTGTTATTTACAAGCTACAGTGCTAACTTTTGGCAGAAATGTGTTTAAGTATTATGCCTACACATTGACTGGAAAAATAATTAGGAAAAATATCAACTTTGACAGATTTTGATATTTACATGTTTTGGACATTCTGGTGGAGTTAGTAGTACTCACATACCTGAGGTGGTTTATCTGTATAGAGTGTTGGGGCATACCTGGACACCTGGCCAGTGAACACTACTTTGTACAACTCTGTATACAGGAGGACACATATTTCTTACAAAATGTCATCAGGAAAAATAACCTCATATGTAAAACCTGCAACAGCAGCACGAGGTGACTCAAGTGCAAGAACGACGAGGAGTACCTCAAATGTAGAAGGAGTGGAAAATAGTGGAATGACAGAATTACGACAGGAGTTGACAGAGATAAAAGACACATTGTGTTCTATACTAAGTAAGAAAGACATCAAAGACCTGGTCACAGAAATTGTTACATCTATTTTGGCTACCATTAAGAATGACATGTCCACACAAATTGAGGAGGAGGTATCACGGAAAACAGCTATGATGAGACAGGAGCTTGACTCGATGAACTTGCATAATCATAGACTACAGGAGTCAGTTCAATGTAAAGAAAAGAAAATCACAGAACTAGAAAATGGGATGGATGAGATGAAGAAGGAAATAGTAGACACACAGAGGGATGTCGCACATAACAGAGATCTGTGTATGGAGGGAATAAGAATGGCAAATTACAATGAACAATATAGTCGACGAAACAACATTAAGGTATTTGGCATGAATGAACTGGGGGAGGAGGCAGAAAAAAAGAGAGACCTACCGCAGGACTTCTGTGATATTGTAAATAAAAAGGAGGGCATCAACATCAGTCCACAAGACATTTTAGCTGCACACAGAGTACCCAAAAAATCACTGGATGGGCCGAGGCCGATTATTGTGAAATTTCTGAGGAAAAATGTACGAAGGCAGGTGATGATGAAGCGAAAGGAGCTAAATGTGAGGTGTACAGACGATGTGACAAGTAGGAGTGTGGGACTTATAAAGAGACTGGAAAAAAACAGAGACGTAGAGAAGGCCTGGTACTTTAATGGTAGTGTGTTTGCCAAAGTTGGAAACCTGACAAGGAAAGTAAATCTTTTTGACAATGTTCATGAAGTGTTTGTGGACAAAACAGGAAATGGACAAAATAAAAGGTTTCACCTTATATTGCTACAGGGCAAAAGAAAAAACCAAAAACATTGATCTCTGACATATACCATACTAATTTAGCGTAATATTCCATTATTTTGATTGAATTTCTTGATTGATATAATATTGCTGCATTTATATGTGCTTCATAAGCAAACAAACTGCTGTGGTACAAATATAACATGTACTATGTGCATAATATAAACTTGGCCATTTTTGGATAGAGTGCTTGCATGTACCTGTGCTTACACTTTTTGGTATCTGTATGTGCGTGTGTGTGTTTGAGAGTGCTCGCATACCAGTGCATGTACTTCATTATTAAACATATTTTCAAATATCTGAAAGTAAAAACCCAATCTGCCATGTTAGATAATAATAATTTTTCATTAAAAATCAGCCATTAATAAATAAGATATGGCAGTGTAGATATATATGCACACACCTGAAATATGACAAATAGGAAAGAAATGTGGTGTATGGAATGAAGGCTGTGTACAAAAAATAAAAAATGAACCTAATAATACTCAGGTCGTTTGGTTTGTGATTATGCTGATACTCAGATTTGAGAATATAATGTATTCTTGTAGTCATTGCATTTTCAACCATATTATTTATTTTGAGATTTCTACAATGGAGAAGTGGAATCATATTTGTTCATTTGTATACATGGCTGCTCATGTGCACACGTACATGTGTACACATACCTATATACATGTAGTGTACATGTGCTACATGTACACCTGTGTTTGTTTACGGACATGTTTACATGAGTGAGCTATATACCTATGTATAGTGTTAGAATAATAATGGTTGATTACTGACAACATGTGTATATATGTATATAAATGCTTGTTTGTATGTGTGTGTTTGTATGCATGTGTACATGTACACATGTTATATGTACACCTGTATTACCGGTAGTTCGATATATGGGATGGCTGGACTTGTGTCAATAGGTCAAATGTAAAAAGAGCAAGAGTACATGGCTAATAGGTAATTATACACATGTGAACAAGAGCAGTATATATGTTTGTTAATAAAAAAATATATCCTGGTATAATTCTGTTTTTGTATGTGTGTGTTCGTACGCATGTGTACATGTGATGTACACATACTATGTACACCTGTAATATATCTGCGGATGTAGGTGTATGTACACATGTATATATATATGTAGCCTGATCTTTGTAATTACTTGTAGATATAAACTGAAAAAGCGTACGTGTCAATTAACTTTTACCAGATAACTGTCTAAAAGGTATAACACACATGTACACTATTGTCATGTACATGTAACAATGTATTTTACTATTCCTATAATAAAAATTAATGGAGCTTAGTGTAATATATACAATTGTTGTCGGAGCACCACACATGTTCTATCCCATGAGTAGGAATATGTGTGTTGCCAATACGCTATTTTTTCTCGCATCAAATTCATTTTATGTGTTTTTTGTGTCTCTGTCTCTTGTAGGTACTTCTTGTTCCAATGTTGTTTTGTTTTTGTTCTTGATATTTGTAGGTGTGTATATTTTTGTAACCATCTTGAAAGGTAGGAGTCTTAGTGCGAGTAATAATTTTTCCTTTTTGAGCCTTGGTCGTAGAAAGAACTAGAGTATTGTCCTTGAATTGTCAAGGTTTGGATGACATCAATAAGCGTAAGGACGTATTTTCATACCCGAGAACAAAAAAAATATCATATCTACTGTATTCAAGATACACATTTCACAGAAAAAAACAGAAAAAATGATTAGGGCAGAATGGGGATTTCACTGTTATTTTAATTCTTACAAGTCTAATTCTAGAGGGGTAGCCATAATAACTTTGATGTGAAAGTAACAAGAGAGAAAAAGGATTTGTCAGGAAATTTTCTTGCATTAGATTTAGAGGTAGAAGGCAAAAAGATAACACTGATTACATTATATGGTCCAAATATTGATACCCCAGTTTTTTATGATAAAATAGCAAAAACAATAAATGAATTTAATAATGAGTGTTTTCTCATATGTGGAGATTTTGATTTAGTACTTAATCCAAGAAAAGACTATGATGAAAATTACAGACAAATAAATAATCCTAAATCTAGAGATAAACTTCAGGAACTTATTGAGGAATTTAACATGGTAGATATCTATAGGGAACAACACCCAGAAATTAGAAGATATACTTGGAGAAAAAGCAACCCTCGTAAACAAGCGCGTCTAGATTTTTTCCTTATATCAGAAAATTTATTATCCAGTTTAATAAATTTATTATCAATGTAGTAAAGGTCTATACACTGGCATGTTGCTACTAGACCTACGCAAAGCTTTTGACACGGTTGACCATGACATTCTGTGTGGCAAGTTGAAAATGATGGGTGTGACATCTGCAAATTGGTTTAGATCATATCTGAGTAACAGACATCAGACAGTCAAAATTAACGATATCTACTCGGACCCAGCTACTATTACGTGTGGGGTACCACAAGGTAGTATTTTAGGCCCTCTTTTATTCTTATGCTATGTCAACGATATGGCAATCAGCATTGATGGAGAATGCAAATTACTATTATATGCCGATGACAGTGTTATCCTTTTCGCACATAAAAGCCCAGAAATAATTTCCACGAAACTTGGTGCTGTACTTGAATCATGTGCAGAGTGGTTAGTTGATAATAAGCTTTCTTTGCATTTAGTTAAAACAGAGAGCATGCTATTTGGAACGATTTTTTTTT
>NW_018480059.1:122772-124187 GCF_002113885.1 Mizuhopecten yessoensis | reverse complement strand
TTATTTTTTTTTATAAAAAATTGTATAATAATGATGATACTATAGAGGATGTTAACTTAGACAATCTATTTGAAAATATTGATATTCCAAAGTTAAATGTTACAGAATCTGAAAACTTAGAAGGTCCTATCTCTATAACTGAGGCATCAAAAACTCTTTATAATATGAAAAATAATAAAAGTCCTGGCTCCGATGGATTCACAGTCGAATTTTTTAAGTGCTTTTGGAAACAGTTAGGCATTTTTGTAGTAAGATCTATTAACAATAGTTATGAAAATTGTGAATTATCTGTAACTCAAAAGCAGGGCATAATTACTTGTTTACCAAAGGGAGATAAGCCACGTCAATTCCTAAAAAAACTGGAGACCAATTTCTCTTTTAAATATAGTACATAAAATAGCTTCTGGAACAATAGCAGGTAGAATAAAAACAGTCTTAGATAAACTTATTAATACTGATCAAACAGGTTTTATTTCTGGGCGTTACATTGGGGAAAACACCAGGTTAATCTATGATATAATGCAATTTACAGAGGAAAATAATATACCAGGGATGTTACTCATGATAGATTTTGAAAAAGCTTTTGATTCTGTATCCTGGAAATTTATTGATGAAGTATTGGATTTCTTTAATTTTGGACATAGTATCAAAAAATGGGTAAAAACTTTTCAAAAAACTCTAATTCGGCATTAATCAGGGGGGATATCTGTCAAAATTCTTTGATATAAAAAGGGGTTGCCGACAAGGTGATCCGATATCACCTTATATTTTTATCCTCTGTTCGGAAATTTTGGCAATCAAATTAAGAAATAACAAGAATATCAAAGGCTTAAAAGTACTTGAAGCTGAACAACCTATTTTACTTTCACAATATGCAGACGACACATCTTTAATTCTGGACGAATCAGAAACATCACTAAGAGAATCTATAAAAGAATTAAAATACTTTGAAAAAATATCCGGATTAAAAATGAATTTGGGAAAAACCGAAGTAGTTTGGATAGGGAGTAAAAAATGTATTGATGAGGTTATGGCTAATGAATGGAATTTATAGTGGTGACATAGAATGTTTACACTTCTGGGCATTGATTTTCATATTGATCTACATCGTATTCCAAAAATAAATTTTGATAAAAAAACTAGTAAAACTTAAAGCTTTGATGAAGACTTGGAGTAGGAGAATACTTACACCAATAGGGAGAATAAATATAATAAAGTCTATCCTAATTTCTCAATTTAATCACTTATTTATCGCTTTACCAAATCCTGATAATACATTTGTCAAAAAGATAAATACAGAAATATATAATTTCCTCTGGAATAGTAAGATTGATAAAATTAAAAGAGATGTAATTATTAAAAACTTTTCTGATGGTGGTCTCAAAATGATTCATATTAAATCATTTATAGACTCA
>NW_018480059.1:117976-122208 GCF_002113885.1 Mizuhopecten yessoensis | reverse complement strand
AACTCTGCATTATTGCCCTGAAAAATACACTAAAAGATACATATACAACTCAAAAATACATTGCTAGAAGTAAGGGAGAAAGCTACTTAGACCAGTTTCAAAGAGAATGGGCCAAATGGCAAAACTTTTTTTGAAACACCCAAACTTGAAATTACGACTGATTTACCATAAGTAACTTATCAATTTATAAATATATTTGTTGTATTGAGTAAATGTAAATATTGATTACGCTCCCACTGATAGCTAGCTTAGAAATTCAAAAAAAAATACAAATTTTCAACAATCCTACCTTTCCTTTCTGATAATTGTATTGATGTTTGTATGATAATGAATGAGTGTGTGTATGTCTTTATATATGTTTGTGTTATGTCATGTTATGTATATATATTGTAACTGTATTGTATACTAATGTAAAAATTTGAAAAAATATATATAAATATATAAAAAAAAGTTTTATAGTAATGATTGACTTGATGATGCAGTGTATATAAATCTCTATGAAGGGGATGACAAGGTTTACAGAATTGACTATTTGCTGCAGGATTACAGAGAATTTTGTGCTAGATGTATAGATGTAGTTATACTAATAGGTAAATATGGCAGTAGTTTATGTTTTCAATAATACTTGATTAACTGACAGTTACCCCATCACTGTGTGTTTGTAAATATTGGTAGCTACAATTTTGATATGGTGATATCCGATGGGATGATGTTGTCGTGGTATCTTCCTCACTAAGCAAAAGACATCTAAGCTTTTTTTCACGTCTGCAACTACATGTCAAGCAACATTCCAAAGTTTGTACACTCGCGTGTGATGTACTGGAGCACTCAAATCGTACTGGAGTAGTCCATCGCGAAAGTAAAACTTGACTGATTTAGTTGGCCGAAGTATTGCAGAGAATATTGTTTTACGGATATGTAAATTGGTAAATATGCCAATGTCTTGATTATGTTGGAAGAAATGCTATTATTCCAAAAGCTTCAATAAAGATGAACGGTAATCAAATTGAAATTTGACACATGATCCAACCGCTAAAATGATAGCACAATACATCAACTTGAAATCTTATGTAAGGAATTATGTCAATTTCATTGAAGAATTGGTATTTATTTTTATTCAAAAATTACAAATAACTTTATCGCCACCCTACTATTCCGTCGACATATTATAAGCTGACACTGGGTTTAATGTTTTATACGATGATTCAAATGTCTTGTATGTGTATGTAATATGCTAATTAATGTAATTATCAATATAAATCAACTACTGTGATCTAATATTAGTTAATGACTCTATTTTTAGCAAACCATATCATGCATTATTTTTCGGTTAAAAATGTGGTTTTAGAAAAAAATTGATGTTTGGTATTACATAACATGGGCCTCCATAGTTTTAGAAAAGTAATTCCAATATGGCTGATTTTTTTATGGTGACATTAACTAATGACATGACTTTGAAGTTGTGATTATCAGTCTTTTGGAGCAGTTAACTTTCAACAATCCCACTACCTAACATGAGTTCTAAGGAACATTTTGACCGACATATCCTTGCAAATCGACTCTGTTTTGTGTAGATATGTTATTTCCTCCATAACGTGTAATTAATACAATTCAAACAATATTAACGAACTGAACTGAGCTGAAAGCTAATACATACTGCTACTCATATCCTAAGGATCGTAGTGATACCAAAATAAGGGCTATCGAGTTAAAATTCAAGAAAGTATGACCTTTTGTAACTTAGCTGAAAACAGACTTTACATGAACCTTAACCTCCTGTAATCAGGTGGTTCCATTATTAGCCAGTGACTAAGGAGACATATCAACCCTTTTCTAGGTAACTTGTCCATAACGGTAGTGGCCGCAGAATTAAGTCACTTCTCTGTAACGACGTCAGTGGCTGTATTATTTAGATTTAACTGTGGTAAATTGCTTATTTGACAAACAATGGTACGAAGAAGCTCTAACTACTCGAGTTCGTTATTGTTAAATACTACAAAATATGTTGAAAATTACAGAATCTAAATTACCTGCAAGAACAGCCAACACTAATGGTCCATTGAAATGTGTCATGTTTCCAATTTTCAGAAATATTCCGGTGTAACTTTCATTAAAATAACATCAAGTGGTATCCTTTCTTGACACGCTGAAACAAACAAATAAATGTGATTTACGTGTATATCTTATGTCAAATTCAAGGAAGCCGAACGTTATGACAGTGTTGTAACGACGAGTATTTGTTAGCTCTGTTGGTAGATGGCTATCTTTAACATAAGTTGCTCGTCACTTAGGTAGCATGGCCTCGGGTGAAATTTGTTCATGTTACGGTTAAAGTAATTTCCTTGTTATTGGCTATTGTGTCCAACAGTTCATATTACTGTACTTAGATGAGATGTTGTTACCACCTGTACATGTACTTGAAATGTGACTGTGATTTAAATATACATTTATGAATAAACGATGACTGTTACCAACTTTTACGTGTGTTTACGGCTACAATGTCAAAAGAAACACTAAACTGATACTATATTGTGTATGAATATTGGGTATGATTTATAACAGAAAATAGCATTAAGTGTCCTACAAAATTCGGGGTCTTAGAAAAGTACAAAGTTATCTAGTCTTGGCATGGTTAACCTGACGTTGTTTAGTTAGAAAACATATGGCGAGTTTTCGTATATTTTCACAAATTTGTTCTTGAGATAATGTCCGCAACTGAACTTTAAGCTATTGAGATTCTGTATGAATGTGTTAAGACGAGGAGGACTTGTTACAATACAATACGACTTGTATATGAAATCATATTTAATATGAAATGACTAAATATTGCTCAATGCGACTATTGGTGTCTGATTTTAAACATGTACGCAATAAGGTATACACAACAGTGCTAAGAAGTTATGACTTCAACAAATACGACCAGATTCTTAAGATCTACAGTCAATATTGAGTACTACTACATGAAATCTCATCATCGAAAATGGGTTACATTTTTGCTACCTCATTCTGTGATTATCACATTTTCACACTGAAAGTATGGGCTGTAATGTTATTAAGTTATTTGAACTATGTGTCCTCCTCAGAAAATGAAATAGTCCAGTTAATGAGTATTTCTTATGTATACTCAAATGTGTTAAAAAGAAGGTTTAACAAATGTTCATCATTGTTTTTGAATGGTTCTTCTTTATTATATGACTGACTCTCCCATGCAGTACGAAAAAGTCTTCAGCTGTGAATGTTGATAGGATATATATTTGATTCGTTAGGTTGATATCTCAACACCAGATTTAATAAAATTTAAACGACCTTCACTCTCATTAATCTTAATCCAGTGATTGACTACAGATGTGTTTGTGTATTGGATCTATAACTCCTATGTAACCTCATTTATTGATTAAAGATACATTTCATTAAGTGTGTCTGATTCGAAATAAGGATATCTTGCAGCGACATACTTTGAACTATCTAGCCTTATCTGACTTTAACACGAGTTGAAACTTGTGATGATTGTTTCACGTGATATGAACGAGTTGTGACAGCTCTTTCATTACATGCCTGGGAGTAAAGTAATTGTGAACGTTAAACTTTAGTGTGGTATCTTATTTTCTAGATCTTTTCCATCATAGAATCACTTAATGTGTCATTTGTTCTCAGTGTATATATCTGACGCAGTAAATAAAAAGTCGGCATAATAAATGTTAAAAATGCCATGTAATAATGTTGGATCCGGTTCATAAAGTTAACAATTATGTTCAAAGGTGAATGCCTTTTTGGGGGGATTGTTGGACGTCAGAAATCTGAATGGCTGTTTCCGACACATAGTCGCCTTTGACCATATACATTTCGACAGCAAACACTGAATTGTATATTAAATGTTGGTTTTTAATTCAGTTAAAATACAGTATGGTATACCAAACTGTGGTTTTAAAAATGATTTCGAAACATCCCTCGTACAAAAAAGAAGCTAAAAGAATTAAAACCTCATTCAACAAATAAAACTGTGATATGCTTTATATTTAATGTATAAAACGATGGAACGTATGTATAGAATATAAAGTTGGTCCGACGCATTATGATATACTAATATAATAGCTTATTCGGTACTCGATGTATTATATAATGGTGTTTTATACGTATACACATGTAATGTTGGTGTGACGCATTATGATATACTAATATAATAGCTTATTCGGTACTCGATGTATTATATAATGGTGTTTTATACGTATACA
>NW_018480059.1:49779-114712 GCF_002113885.1 Mizuhopecten yessoensis | reverse complement strand
TATTCGGTACTCGGTGTATTATATAATGGTGTTTTATACGTATACACATGTAATGTTGGTGTGACGCATTATGATATACTAATATAATAGCGTATTCGGTACTCGGTGTATTATATAATGGTGTTTTAAACGTATACAGATGTAATGCTGGTATATTGTAATAAACGTTGCTAGGTGGGGTGTAATATATAATGATATATTTTATGTATACCAATGTAATACTGGTGTGATGTATCATAATGTAACTTTGTATACAAATATTTTGTTGATACCATATATTGAAATAAAAGTTCAGTGTAATATATGATATAATTATGTATATAACATGATGTATACAAATGTGTTGGTGTACTGTATTATAATGTTGACTTGTTATGTTATAATTTCCATGCCAAGTAAAATTATTAAAAAGAATAGAATGACATGATTCTACAATTTAGCTCTTGTGCCTAAAATTGTGGTATATACATGTGTAGTATGATTGATTCCCTATGTATATACGGTCATTTGAATAAGTTATTTACCTTTACAATATTCTTGAACTGTATAACTATTTGTTACAACTACATACCGAATAATTTATCAGTGCTTAATTCAGGTATCTATTGGCATGTCCATCACGCCTATAAGTAAAAATCTAAATGTCAACCATCATTTAGTATTTGCTTGTGGCACATTTCGTCTGCTTTCGTAGGAGCGCCATTTTGGACATCCTCAACATTATATTAGACAAACTAATATATGAGATGTAAAATATTACTATAATTAACTTTCTCCAAATGTTACGCAATAATCAACGAGAAAGTATGAACAATACTCCATTGAATATGTTTTTGACTGGCTAGAAGTTGTACTTACGTTTTAACCTCCTACCTTATATATTCCGAGACTCGACTGTCGTATTCGTGAAGACAAACAATATGGTGGCTACGTACATGTGTATATATATATATCATAGTCCTTTCTGGTGTAGTTCCGGGACATGCCTATATATGTAATGCATCACCTGAGGGCTCTTACAGCGCGAGTAAGGTGTGGACAGGTTACATTAGTTACAATAACAATTACTTGTCCTAACTATAGGACATTATTATCAGCTATTGTCATTGCTTATAGGTTAAAGCATAACCTCCGGTTGTTGTGGATTTTTTTTGTCAGGATCATGATTCAGTTTGGTATTGGTGTATTAAGAAAAATGACCTTTGTTGAAACTTTAAAAAATATATATCATTGTTATAGTTCGACAGGCTCATGAATAGAAAATCGTTATATATGTTGTTAAATCTGTTCATTTCCAATAACATTTATTGAACATTTTGACGTTTTGTTGGTTTCATACACATAAAAACACATAAAAACTTAGCGACGTCGCCGAAGGTGATGTCCCTAACAAGTGTCTGTAATATATGAATGGTTGGTTTTTACATTATTGTTCGAAACGATTGTTGCTCAATGGGAACTAAAACTGTAAATATACATATCACCATTACACAAAGATAATCAATATACAAGTCATCTATATTCAATATATACAGATCATCAATATAAATATAGATAACTAAAATGCAGACCATCGATATACAAGTCAACAATAAAGATAATTAATATACAGATAACCAACATACAGATCATCAATATACAGATAACCTATATACAGATAACCTATATACAGATAACCAACATACAGATCATCAATATACAGATAACCTATATACAGATAACCTATATACAGATAACTTATATACAGATAATCTACATACAGATGACCTATATACAGATAACCATCATACAGATAACCTATATACAGATAACCTATATACAGATAACCTATATACAGATAACCAACATACAGATCATCAATATACAGATAACCAATATACAGATAACCTATATACAGATAACTTATATACAGATAACCTACATACAGATAGCCTATATACAGATAACCATCATACAGATAACCTATATACAGATAACCTATATACAGATATACAGATAACCTATATACAGATAACCTATATACAGATAACCAACATACAGATAACCTATATACAGATAACCTATATACAGATAACCTATATACAGATAACCTATATACAGATAACCTATATACAGATAACCTATATACAGATAACCTATATACAGATAACCTATATACAGATAACCTATATACAGATAACCTATATACAGATAACCTATATACAGATAACCTATATACAGATAACCTATATACAGATAACCTATATACAGATAACCTATATACAGATAACCTATATACAGATAACCTATATACAGATAACCTATATACAGATAACCTATATACAGATAACCTATATACAGATAACCTATATACAGATAACCTATATACAGATAACCTATATACAGATAACCTATATACAGATAACCTATATACAGATAACCTATATACAGATAACCTATATACAGATAACCTATATACAGATAACCTATATACAGATAACCTATATACAGATAACCTATATACAGATAACCTATATACAGATAACCTATATACAGATAACCTATATACAGATAACCTATATACAGATAACCTATATACAGATAACCTATATACAGATAACCTATATACAGATAACCTATATACAGATAACCTATATACAGATAACCTATATACAGATAACCTATATACAGATAACCTATATACAGATAACCTATATACAGATAACCTATATACAGATAACCTATATACAGATAACCTATATACAGATAACCTATATACAGATAACCTATATACAGATAACCTATATACAGATAACCTATATACAGATAACCTATATACAGATAACCTATATACAGATAACCTATATACAGATAACCTATATACAGATAACCTATATACAGATAACCTATATACAGATAACCTATATACAGATAACCTATATACAGATAACCTATATACAGATAACCTATATACAGATAACCTATATACAGATAACCTATATACAGATAACCTATATACAGATAACCTATATACAGATAACCTATATACAGATAACCTATATACAGATAACCTATATACAGATAACCTATATACAGATAACCTATATACAGATAACCTATATACAGATAACCTATATACAGATAACCTATATACAGATAACCTATATACAGATAACCTATATACAGATAACCTATATACAGATAACCTATATACAGATAACCTATATACAGATAACCTATATACAGATAACCTATATACAGATAACCTATATACAGATAACCTATATACAGATAACCTATATACAGATAACCTATATACAGATAACCTATATACAGATAACCTATATACAGATAACCTATATACAGATAACCTATATACAGATAACCTATATACAGATAACCAACATACAGATAACCTATATACATATAACCTATATACAGATAACCTATATACAGATAACCAACATACAGATCATCAATATACAGATAACCAACATAAAGATCATCAATATACAGACCATCAATATACACATCAACAATGTACAGACCATCAATATACAGATCATCAATATACAGATCATCAATATACAGACCATCAATATACAGACCATCAATATATAGACCATCAATATACAGATCACCAAAATACAGATCATCAATATACAGATCATCAATATACAGATCATCAAAATACAGACCATTAATATAGATTATCAATAAACAGAACAGCAATATACAGATCATCAATATACAGATCATCAATATACAGACCATCAATATACAGACCATTAATATAGATTATCAAAATATAGACCATCAATATACAAAGATCATCAATATAGATTATCAATATACAGATCATCAATATACAGAACATCAATATACAGATCATCAATACACAGACCATCAATATACAGATCATCAATATACAGACCATTAATATAGATTATCAATATACAGAACAGCAATATACAAAGATCATCAATATACAGATCATCAATATACAGATCATCAATATACAGACCATCAATATACAGATCACTAATATACAGATAATTGATATAGATTATCAATATACAGATCACCAATATACAAAGATCATCAATACACAGATAATCGATATAAATATAATTAATGTAAAGAGATAGAGGATGTCTTACAGTGTCTTCAGTAATACCAAATATATTTCACGAGTGTGGCTAATATTTTGATATCTTTCACGAATGCGTAGCACGAGTAAAACATATCAAAATATTAGCCACACGAGTGGCTTTACCCATATGGTTTTACGATGTCGAATTCCGCCAACTGGCGGAATTACAGCCGAAATGTGTTTTTCTTTATGTGGCAAACCTTTTTATAAATCCAGTTATCATCTGTTGATGATGTCATGAGGATCAATTGCTTTTGGTTTGACCATGGACTTATATAATGTAATTCTGTAGGTTGATTTTCTTTGTTTTGTGCCTAATTGGTAAAACAGTCGCTTGCCATTATTCGGTGAATTCGTGGTAATTGTGTATGGCTTACATCGCTCTTTGACGTTGTGGAGTCTGGTTTTTCGACGTAGCTCCTTCTATGCTTGTTGTTGGTAATCATTACTATAAAGTGGTACTAAGTCGGTTGTCCTTTCTCTTTGCATTATCAATGCATTGCTATCATCCACGTGTATGCTGCCTCGATTTTTAGGTTCCATTGTTTACTAGGTTTTTATTTTATTTCCATAGAGGATCATTGTTTTGAATCTTGTTCTAGTATTAGTCTGCAATACTTAAAGCTATTATATGGAATGTACGTTATTGGCTTTGCATACCTTTCATCAGCAACAATAAAGAGTTGGGCTGGTGTATTGTTATAAGGAACACCCGAGATCACGGAAGCCTTACCGCGGATTTAGTTCTGTTGTTGTCAAATGTTATAAAATATGTACGAGTTGGCAATATATAAGCGTATGTAAACTTAGTTGTTATACATGTACGAAATGAGGAATCATATACCGGCTATATTCGATACGACTACGCTTTCAACGGTTTAATTCCTGGTCATCCAACATCGAGAAAAGGATTGGAACTTTTTTTGGAATCAAGAAAATAATGAAAATCCTATATTTGACCAACTTGAAAATTTTACACGTTAAAACTATCTTGAAATACGGGAGGTTAAGATGGCAAAAACCCCATCTCGTGCAGTGAGGATGGAGGAAAAAGAAAATCCTAAATCTGAACAAACCAAAAATGTATCTCTCCAATCATAGCACAGAGTAATGAGAGTGAAATTTTGATATAGCTGAAATATAGTACTTCTAACTGTTTTACCGTGGAGTTAAATAGTGGTCTGATTCTGATGTTTATATCTTATTATACTGTATCCAAGTGGACATACAAGATACAGGATACAAGAAACTTTATTTAACGTCGCATACAGGTTAACAAGGAACATTAGCTCTTGAGAGCTATTATTGCGACAAACATATGTAAAATAACAATAACACATTATATTACAAGTAAAGGGAGATAATCACATATATTAATAAAAAACCAAGTAATAATCATCACAGAAAAAGAAAATATCCAAATCCCAGGTTTCTAAGTGATTTGGATACTTTCCTTTGACATTTTATGACAGTATCTTTCTGGCAAAATTGACAAAACTCACTAAACAAAGAATAAAAAAAGCTGAATAGCCATTTTGTTTTAATTGTCAGGCCAAAATGACACGAGATGAGGGTTTCGTCATTATACAGTAAAGTACACTTGTCACAAGAGTTACATGTACAGGACATCACACTTCTAAATCGGTCAAATACATAATTTTTATAATTTCTTTTCCTACCCAAAGTGGTGCACAAGCCACTTCCCCGAAGTTTCTTAATATTTTACTTTGTAGTGTAATATAAATATTTTATCAATGTGAAAAACTGAAAATAAAGTCGGTAGCAGTTACAAATCCACACATGTATTTTTATTGGAGTTCGTGGTTAATGACTATGGATAAGTGGGGCTAATTAAAACAGCTAACGGTATCAATGTTTAATATTGAAACAAAGTTGTAATGACAACAGGATAATATGTAATATTCTCCATCTTCTTTCATGATAATTTATATTTTTTAGACATATTATTTCATTTGCTTGAATATCAGGCTATGTCTACCTGTTTCCACCAGTAACTATTCTCATTCATTATTGGAAATCAAGTACATATTTTGGTATTTTTACTAAGTTTTGATATAAACCTATAAAGCGTCCAAAAAGACTATTTAAATGGGGTGGTCCAACAAACAAACTGTGATCGATTATTGGGTCCATTGATCCAAAAAATAGAAGCTGCTTTCGAACGCACCTGTCAAACTCTTTACTAGAGTTACGTCCCCTTGTTCAATGTTTACATATGGTGCGCACAGCCTGACCCATCTCTACTGCTCTGTAATTTGTAACATATACTGCCAGTAAAATAAGCAGATTTGTTTACCAGCAAAGTTCAAATGAATGACACGCGATAGTAACCGTGGAGAGACTAGTAGGAAGGCTGACTCATTGTCGTTTTTCTAGGTGAAGTGATCATCACTATATTTAGACCATATATCACAGCATTACCTACCTTACCTTATATGGATGGTATATGTATACGGGTTTCGTCACAAAGTTCAGGTGCCCATATACCGGGTAGTTTGAAAAGGCGTGACTTAAATCACAAGACATCTCCGACAGAAGTAACAGAAAGAAAGAAATAAGTAATTTTCGTAGTTGATTTAGATATATTAGTTGTGAAAATAAGAGCAATTTTACAATGTAGGTAACAGCCTAACAGGGTAATGTAAACACTATATCGTGCTATAGGTAATTATTGTTATTTGTTGTTTTTATTTATTGATTTTCAGCTTTGATCTGAACAATAACCTGCAATGGAATCAGAACAAGAATCACTGGATTATCCGCCGCCTCATCAGCATGTGTCTCCCTCCAGTTCCCCTCCTCAACATCAACAAGTATCTCCCTCCATTTCCCCTCCTCCACATCAGCATGTGTCTCCCTCCAGTTCCCCTCCTCTACATCAACAAGTGTCTCCCTCCAGTTCCCCTCCTCCACATCAGCATGTGCCCCCCTCTCTGCCTCATGTACCACCGCCCCCTCCTCCTCCTCCTCCTCCTCCATTACCTGTGCCCTTGCCACTGGATGGCGCAGCTATTACTATAGATGACATGCGTGTGAGGGAGAGTGAACCAATTAATGGATCTGATCTTCTGTTGGAAGTTCCCAATGACGAGGAAGATATCTTTAAAGCTGTAAGATATAATGATTTGGACATGATAGGGAGACTTGTGAGAGCTGGGATCAACATCAACTCTAAACATCAAGGTAAAACACCCTCCTAATATCAATGCGTACAACAAATTTGGGGATCAAACTTCAGTCGCCTGCGTGGAAGGCTGAAGTGTTAAGCACTCGACCAATCCTTTATCTAGACAAACAGATTTCACTTATAATTATTAGAGATTGTGTAATTTAAATGCTACCTTTCAGCAAGTGGTTTGCATATATTAGAATAAAAATACATTTAAAATATTACCTGTGGAACCAAAATGATACTTGAAAAGCAAACTGAAGTAGCAGGACTCTTTAAAAAGCTTGATTAAAATTGACAGGGATGGCTTGTACTGTGAGGTGTCGTATGTTGGCGAGTCACATCAAGATGACAAAGTATACTCCTCTACATGTTGCAGTCCTGCAGAGTCCTTTGAAGGTAAGAGTCTTTTATCATGTAATGGACAATACAAGTATAACCTTACGAAAATGTAATTGTTCAAATAGTCCTTAATTATGAAAATGAGGATAAATTATTAAGTTTATTTCAAACCAATATATATATAGCATGTGGCCAACTATAAACAATGATTATCATGTGGTGGAATAAAATCATTGGTTTACACTTCTTGTGTATGGATTTAGGGCTCTTCGTGGAAATTCTCCAGTGTACCTTGAGTAACTTGTGCTGCAATTTGTTCAAACAAGACCTCTAAGTCTCTGTCTGGCACCTTACTGACAGTTCTGAAGCCTGCACTGTCACATACAGAAACTAATGGTTAAACAAAATAGCATTAGAAATATGGAACAGGCTTCCAACCCTCATTTGAACGTGCGGCTCATTAGCCATTAGCATTAGAAATAATGGAACTGGATACTCCGAAATGAAATGTTCACCAAGGTGCTGTTTGATGTCATCATGTATTGTTATATAATTACTTCAAAGTTTTTGTCATACTTTAAAATTTCTTAATGAATACAGTTTCAGATAAATTTTAGTTAAAGCACAGTGGATGTTATCTATTAATAAAATTGATAGGAAACTATCAAATTATTATAACTGTGCTGATTAACAATGATAATGTAGGAAATATTTCAGTCACAATGCCTTGGTTTCCTGCATGTAATTTTTTTGTAACCATTTGTAAGTCCCCCGGCCTCCCCGGAGGGACTATAGGTTTGTGCTCTGTTTGTCTGTCCGAAGAGTTGTCCGCTGCATATCTAACAAACTATTTTTACCTGGAGTACATCTTGTGATGGTAGAGTGCGGAGTACAGTAAGTAGGTTACTGTGACCAATGATTTGACACTGGACCTCAACCTTTGTAAAGTTTTTCTCTGGCATATCTTCTATACTATTTCTCCAAGAGTAATCAGATTGGTATGCACGTACATCTGAGGATAGCAGAGTGTTGAGAACTAAAAGTAGGTCACTGTGACCTATGATTCGACCTTTGACCTCGGTAAATAAAGAAATCATTACCTGTGGGAGACTATGGATTGAAATGAAATACTTTGCCAGTTTCCCATTTTTAAAGAGCACAGCATCAAATCAATGGACAATTGTCTCAGACCTCCATCAAGGGTTCAAATATATTTCTTTTATTTATCTTGCAAAAACTTATAGTGAAAATGTTGTTTGTCTATTTTAACTAAAAAAGTGTTTTTTTTCTGTAGTTTAAATCAATTAAGGAATACAAATATCTTATGTTACAGACTATATCCTTCCTGGTAGATCATGGAGCTGACGTAAATAGCTGTGATGGGAACAGCCGAGTGCCTTTACACTATGTAGCGAATGCTGGCAGGGCCGATGTTCTCCAGTTCCTCTTACAGAAAGGTGAAATATAGATAACTACAGTAAACAACCTCAAATTTGTTGTGATGAACTAAAGTGTCCTTTGGTTGGTCTAGTGGCACTGAATAGTGCACTCGCCTGTCACCAAGATGGCTGGGGTTCAGTCTTCGGATCTGAGGTGAAGTGATATGTGGTCGTTTGACTGACCACATGGATTTTATCTGGGTATTCCAGTTTCCTCAAACATGAAAAACCTCTGCATTTTTTTCACCCTGGCCAACAAAAGTGACTGATTAAAAATAGAAAAGCTTGTTTTATAATTGCTGTGGAATAAAGAAGTTTATATTTATCTCATTTTGGCTGCTCACAATCTTCCTCAAATACATATTATATAAAACTGTTCTTTTAAAACTGAAGAAATCAAAGGATCAGATCAGCAAAAAAGGCAACAGGAAAGGAGTTTGTTTTGTACACAAACAGTATTTGATAACTAATATTTAATAGGGTTCAATTTAGCCACTGGCCCTTTGGCCGAGGTCAGTGTTTTTTCCATATGCTAGTTCATTTTTGAAAGGAACTAGGCCAGTCAATTTTCTTCTGACATGAACATCTGAATTGTGATAAAGCTCAACATCCTGGATACTTATATGACTCAAATAGAACATTTCAGAAAACAAATAAACATACTATGTTTATGTTTAAAAAAGTTTGGTAAAAGGCTGGTTCGGCCAGTTTTTTAAGATGAACAGTATTTGGTAATTTTTTCATATAAAGTTTGGATACATAACAGTTGTAGCATACTTTTTCTGGTTTTAGAAGTTGGAATTTGTTAGGTATCTTACTAAAGGTTGAGTCAGTGTATGAGATATAAACTTACTACCTAAGAATGTTTGTTGTACAGGTTTTACTGAAGGGTGAGACGGTGTCTATTACATCTGATTCTGAGATGTGCTTCAGTTTTACTGTTACATCTCTTATTTAAGTATATTGACATCTCTCCTTTCTTCAGCCTAGTTAACGCTAACTGTGTATAAATTAGCGTACACTCCGTGGAAAAGGCTCGGCAGATTGATACTTGTTTCAAAGATGGCGCTGTTCATGGTTCAGCCAGATAACAGTCTGATGACAGCTATTGGTTGGTTCCTTCAACATCTGGAAACATGGAACATATTCGGGATCCATCATGTCTAATTATAGAACAAAAGCGTGCCGACAAATTTCTTATTCCTTGGATGCTCATTCAAATCTCGTTGATGGTAAAGTAAGATTCGAGCGTGTCACTACCAGCAGAGCAGTGTGCTAATGGACATACATAACAACCATTATAAATGAATGAAAATGTTCGAAGGGCTACTTAAATTACTAAATTAAAAATTTAAAAGCAAAGCAAGGAAGATCAATAGTGTTGTTAACTGTGTATTTCTAAATTTACCTCTATATCGATGTAGATTCACTGGAACTATATTATCCTAGCAACCACGGATACTGTTGTTACCATTCAACAAGCTCTGACTGTTTTTCCTTCATACACCATTTAAACATTTTTTGGAATATAAATATAATGTTTGACGTCCATTTATGGTAGTATAAACACACTCCATACAGAATATGTTCATTGCCTACGGAGTTCATGCTACTGTATACACTGTCAAAACAAAGGTCATGCAATCCTTATGTGTGTCTATGCTTGAAGTACAAATTTTAGTGAAGAATGTTATAACAATTGATTGACCCGTTTAACTGATGAAGTGTCCTATGCTTTAATTTCAGCTGTTAGAGTCACAAGTCAAATTGTGAAGTGTCAGGTTGATATAAGATTTTCGCATGTCATGTATCACTCTGCAACTTCACATTTTACTAATTACAAATGGCTTCTACTTGCTTATTTGAGCCATGATTTCTTGATATTGAAAACACTGCAAGTCGAACATACCAACCTATTGATAATAAGAATACTATAATTAATGTATGAATCATTTCTTGTCAATGCAGGTTCAAGTTGCAATGTACAGTCAGCCAGTATGAAAACTCCACTTATGTATGCAGTGATAAAGGGCGACCCCATGTCTATCAACCTGTTGATCAAGGCTGGTGCTGATGTTGACATTACGGATGAGAAGGGAACATCAGCACTCCATCTGGCCAGCTTCACCATGCCAGTCAAACATTATGTAGTCCAACTTTTACTAAAGGGTGAGTCAATGTTTGTTGTATATTTCTTAATGACAGGTGAGTTGATAGTTTTAGTACAGCTGTAGTCAATATTTCTGAAAATCTCATAATGAAGGGTAATCAGTGTTTGATGTACAGCTCTTACTGAGAAAGGTTTGTGATGCAGGTCTTACTGAAGGGTGAGTCAATGTTTGTGATGCAGGTCTTACTGAAGGGTGAGTCAATGTTTGTGATTCAGGTCTTACTGTAGGGTGAGTCAATGTTTGTGATTCAGGTCTTACTGAAGGGTGAGTCAATATTTGTGATTCAGGTCTTACTGAAGGGTGAGTCAATATTTGTGATTCAGGTCTTACTGAAGGGTGAGTCAATATTTGTGATTCAGGTCTTACTGAAGGGTGAGTCAATGTTTGTGATTCAGGTCTTACTGAAGGGTGAGTCAATATTTGTGATTCAGGTCTTACTGAAGGGTGAGTCAATATTTGTGATTCAGGTCTTACTGAAGGGTGAGTCAATGTTTGTGATTCAGGTCTTACTGAAGGGTGAGTCAATATTTGTGATTCAGGTCTTACTGAAGGGTGAGTCAATGTTTGTGATTCAGGTCTTACTGAAGGGTGAGTCAATATTTGTGATTCAGGTCTTACTGAAGGGTGAGTCAATGTTATGATTCAGGTCTTACTGAAGGGTGAGTCAATGTTTGTGATTCAGGTCTTACTGAAGGGTGAGTCAATATTTGTGATTCAGGTCTTACTGAAGGGTGAGTCAATGTTATGATTCATGTCTTACTGAAGGGTGAGTCAATGTTTGTGATTCAGGTCTTACTGAAGGGTGAGTCAATATTTGTGATTCAGGTCTTACTGAAGGGTGAGTCAATGTTATGATTCATGTCTTACTGAAGGGTGAGTCAATGTTTGTGATTCAGGTCTTACTGAAGGGTGAGTCAATATTTGTGATTCAGGTCTTACTGAAGGGTGAGTCAATGTTATGATTCATGTCTTACTGAAGGGTGAGTCAATGTTTGTGATTCAGGTCTTACTGAAGGATGAGTCAATATTTGTGATTCAGATCTTACTGAAGGGTGAGTCAATGTTATGATTCATGTCTTACTGAAAGGTGAGTCAATGTTTGTGATTCAGGTCTTTCTGAAGGATGAGTCAATATTTGTGATTCAGATCTTACATAAGAATTAGTCGATGTTTGTGATTCAGGTCTTACTGAAAGGCGAGTCAATGTTTGTGATTCAGGTCTTACTGTAGGGTGAGTCAATATTTGTGATACAGGTCTTACATAAGAATGAGTCAATATTTTTGATACAGGTCTTACATAAGAATGAGTCAATGTTATGATGCAGGTCTTACTGAAGGGTGAGTCAATGTTTGTGATTCAGGTCTTACTGAAGGGTGAGTCAATATTTGTGATTCAGGTCTTACTGAAGGGTGAGTCAATGTTATGATTCATGTCTTACTGAAAGGTGAGTCAATGTTTGTGATTCAGGTCTTTCTGAAGGATGAGTCAATATTTGTGATTCAGATCTTACATAAGAATTAGTCGATGTTTGTGATTCAGGTCTTACTGAAAGGCGAGTCAATGTTTGTGATTCAGGTCTTACTGTAGGGTGAGTCAATATTTGTGATACAGGTCTTACATAAGAATGAGTCAATATTTTTGATACAGGTCTTACATAAGAATGAGTCAATGTTATGATGCAGGTCTTACTGAAGGGTGAGTCAATGTTTGTGATTCAGGTCTTACTGAAGAGTGAGTCAATATTTGTGATTCAGGTCTTACTGAAGGGTGAGTCAATGTTATGATTCAGGTCTTACTGAAGGGTGAGTCAATGTTTGTGATTCAGGTCTTACTAAAGGATGAGTCAATATTTGTGATTCAGATCTTACATAAGAATTAGTTGATGTATGTAATTCAGGTCTTACTGAAAGGCGAGTCAATGTTTGTGATTCAGGTCTTACTGAAGGGTGAGACAATATTTGTGATTCAGGTCTTCCATAAGAATGAGTCGATGATTGTGATTCAGGTCTTACTGTAGGGTGAATCAATATTTGTGATACAGGTCTTACTGTAGGGTGAGTCAATATTTGTTATTCAGGTCTTACATAAGAATGAGTCAATGTTATGATGCAGGTCTTACTGTTGGGTTAGTCAATATTTGTGATACAGGACTTACATAAGAATGAGTCAATATTTTTGATACAGGTCTTACATAAGAATGAGGCAATGTTATGATGCAGGTCTTACTGTAGGGTTAGTCAATGTTTGTTATTCAGGTCTTCCATAAGAATGAGTCGATGTTTGTGATTCAGGTCTTACTGTAGGGTGAGTCAATGTTTGTGATTCAGGTCTTACTGAAGGGTGAGTCAATATTTGTGATTCAGGTCTTCCATAAGAATGATTCAATGTTTGTGATGCAGGTCTTACTGAAAGACGAGTCAATGTTTGTGATGCGGGTATCAACTAAAGAGTGAGTCAATATTTGTGATAAAGCTCTTATTGAATGGTGAGTCAGTGTTTGTATAGTGCTAAGACTTGAGGGATGAATCATTTTTTGCAGCTGTAACAGAAAGATGATCGAGTCAACATTTGTGATACATTTCCTGCTGTGTGGTGACTTCTATGGTGGATTCAAAGTTTGTGGAGCAGCTTTTACTGAAGGATAAATCAGTGAAATGTGTTATAACTTGCATGTTTAGATTGTAAACAGCTATGTTTCAATTTTACTCCTTAAACCTTCCTGAAAAAAATGTTTTTTATGTTAATTGATATACCATGATTTCTTGCATATTGCCCAGCAGTTATGCGTTTTTAATTGAAAACACTGGGGGCTAAATGTTGAAGTGAGCAATGAGATAAAGTAAGAGTCTTGTCTCTCCCCTTTTAAACAGGCTGGATAGCTGGACAACCACATTTAGTGGTGGCTGGATTAATGAGGCTGGACAAAGGGACAACCAGATAAATAGCTGGATAATGAGGCTGGGCTCTATATAATTCACTATGTAATAATAATGGCTGTTTGATTGTGTACATTCTCGAAGCCTGAAGAAATAACATGTTGTAGGTGGTGCTAATGTCAACATTGCCAACAAGAAGGGTGCCACACCTCTGATGATGTCAGTAGCTACTAGAGATATCGCTCTCATGGAGATGCTGTTGGATGGAGGAGCAGAAGTTGATAAAGTAAAAAAGTTATACTTATGTATAGATTATGCCACTAGGAAATACTAGGTGATTAAATGGTTTTGATTGGTTTCGGTATTTCAGAGTCAGAAACTCATGTGACCTTTGTTATTAAAAATCTAAGAATTCTGATCGCTTACGTGAAATGTTTTTTGACAAGTTATTGCAGTGATAACATTCAAAATATGTTCATCTATGTTGTGCTGTGCTAAGTCAAATTTTCAAACAAAATGAGAAATTTTTTGAAAATAGCAGTTGTATGCAAAACCATGGCAAACCATGTAAACCATGGAAATTATGTTTTTTCTCTTGTTTTCCAACATGTAGAGCGACACAAAAGATATAGAGGTTCCCTAACGAGTGATGGTTGGTTATCATATTAACTAACTCAAGTTAGTAAATTTTCAAATTGTATAAAGATATGAGGTTTACCAAGTATCTTTTACAATCAGTTAACAAAAGGTAGATAAACATGATAACCAACCATTACGAGTTTGAGGTGAAACAATTGTGATTGAACTATGGAGTCACAGTAGAAGAGAACGTCGCAAAATATTCTTACTTGATGTCATCATTAGAAGATTGACCAATGACATGACATCCAGGCTGTTACGCAATACATGTAGTGGGTAATCTAAATGTTTACCAACTCCAAGCAGGGTGTAGGAGAAATAAACATTGATTAATGAAAGTGCATATCAGGGAAGTTATCTGAATTCAAACACCAATTATAAACACTAAATACAATTAAAATGGTTGTTGTTGATAACTGTTCGTTAATGAATTTAACACATCACGACAGTAGTGGAACATCTTGAAATTGAGTACAAGCAATTTGTTTTATTTCTAAAATCTTGCTCAGTACATTTGTTCTAGTTGCATGTTATTTGTGTATTATCCCAGGTGGACAACAGGAGAAGAAGCACATTTCACTCTGTGATTGAGCTAAGCTCCAGAGCCGTCCCTACTATTGCCAGGTTGTTGGTTCAGAGAGGTGCTGATATCAACACCGTAGACAAAGACGGTATATACATATCCTTCATATCAATATTACAGTTACATTGTTAAAATGAATACTAATAATTCAGTATTTGTGATTTCTCCTTTCTACAACGAACTTACCTGTACAATCCTATCTATACTATCTGAGGAGTAATTGTGTTAAACTTTGTTCTAAAAATACAATGTTTGTCTCTATGTCTGATAGACTTTCTCTGTCTCTCCTCCTTTGTCTCTATGTCTGATACACTTTCCCTGTCTCTCCTACTTTGTCTCTATGTCTGATACACTTTCCCTGTCTCTCCTACTTTGTCTCTATGTCTGATACACTTTATCTGTCTCTCCTACTTTGTCTCTAAGTCTGATACACTTTCTCTGTCTCTCCTACTTTGTCTCTAAGTCTGATACACTTTCTCTGTCTCTCCTACTTTGTCTCTTTGTCTGATACACTTTCTCTGTCTCTCCTACTTTGTCTTTATGTCTGATACACTTTCTCTGTCTCTCAGTCTCTCTTTCGTTGTCTCTATATCTGATACACCTTCCCTATCCCTCTGTCTCTCTTTCTTTGTCTATATGTCTGATACACTTTCTCTGTCTCTCCTACTTTGTCTCTAAGTCTGATACACTTTCTCTGTCTCTCCTACTTTGTCTCTAAGTCTGATACACTTTCTCTGTCTCTCAGTCTCTCTTTCGTTGTCTCTATATCTGATACACCTTCCCTGTCCCTCTGTCTCTCTTTCTTTGTCTATATGTCTGATACACTTTCTCTGTCTCTCTGTCTCTCTTTCTTAGTCTCTATGTCTGATACACTTTATCTGTCTCTCCTACTTTGTCTCTAAGTCTGATACACTTTCTCTGTCTCTCCTACTTTGTCTCTATGTCTGATACACTTTATCTGTCTCTCCTACTTTGTCTCTAAGTCTGATACACTTTCTCTGTCTCTCCTACTTTGTCTCTAAGTCTGATACACTTTCTCTGTCTCTCCTACTTTGTCTCTATGTCTGATACACTTTATCTGTCTCTCCTACTTTGCCTCTATGTCTGATACACTTTCTCTGTCCCTCCGTCTTAGTCTCTATGTCTGATACACTTTATCTGTCTCTCCTACTTTGCCTCTATGTCTGATACACTTTCTCTGTCTCTCCTACTTTGTCTCTTTGTCTGATACACTTTCTCTGTCTCTCCTACTTTGTCTCTAAGTCTGATACACTTTCTCTGTCTCTCTATCTCTCTTTCTTTGTCTCTATGTCTGATAGACTTTCTCTGTCTCTCCTCCTTTGTCTCTATGTCTGATACACTTTCTCTGTCTCTCTTTCTTTATCTCTATGTCTGATACACTTTCTCTGTCTCTTCGTCTCTCTTTCTTTGTCTCTATGTCTGAAACACTTTCACTGTCTCTTCTCTCTGTCTTTATTGTCTTGTCTCTGCTTTCTCCCTCTCTCTCAGCAACTGTCTGTCTTGAAGTTTAATTTGTGTAGTTACAATTACGTTGGAAACTTCCAGAGGTATTGATAGACTCTGTTTGGGGAATGGTGTGTGTCTTCCAGAAGAAACAATTGTTTACATTGCCAGTATAATAACACTTATTTTAACTGGAACTTTACATACACCATATACATTAATTAGATCTGTTTATTTGTGACCTTCATGTTGTTTTTGTTAACATCAATTAAGTTATGGTCCATGACTTACTAACTTAGTCTTGTTCAATGTATTGCTTCTTCAAATATAAGAACGCTTTCAAAGAAATTTCCCCTATAATATGAACAGGTGCGCGTAACCAACAAGTTGCTGCCACCCCTTTATCTGTAAGTTCATGTACTACTCCTCCTCCATATCAAACTAATGTTATTTAAGTTCATACAGTCCTAATTAACAATCTGATTAAAATCATGTGTTACATGGTTTCGTTAACTTCGTAATACGCCTGTTCAGGCGGAGACATGGCACAGATGATTTTAATCAGATTGTCCTAATTAATGTCTGATAATAAATGTGCTAATAAATTCTTAATATCTTCTTCAACCTCAGTTAGATATGGAGAATACAGCATTATGGGGTGCAACTATTCTGGGTTGTGTATAAATCATGGGTATTGTTAGACTCTGAAAATATGAAGGTTAAGCAGGAATATTAGTTATCCTCCCATTAACAATGAATTATGATCTTTAAAATCTTTTTGTGGATCTGAAATCTGGTTCGGTAATTTGTTGTCACTACCTCCGTTCTTGTTATGGGGACGTGACATTTCTTGGATTTAACCAAGATTTACATGATGGTGTCGTTGGTAAAGCAGAAGACGGCTAGTCTTCTGAAACATGTGATCCTTGTACTTTTTCTGGGTCTTTATGTGAATCTTTCCTTAAATCATAATTTGCCCTTGAAAGAGTAAAAATAATATATGTTCAACCATAACCTGATCAAAAGTATATAAAGTAAAACATAATGTCAAAAAAAACAAAAACAACTAAAGGCAAAGCAAAAATAAACTTGTTTATAGCACATATATATGTTAAGAGTCCCTGCCTGATATCCCTTGTCATCGAAGACGTTAAAAGTAAGACGTAAAAGGGACATTTCTGCATGACATATTTCACATTTTGCTGAAATATCTTTTCAGCAATAGGGTTCCAATCCACCAATATAAACATGTCGTAATATGTAAATAGAGAAAGTGAGGTACAGCCTTGAAAGGTCACACAATTATAGATTGATTTGCGCTGACCAGGCAACGTCACACCAGCCGCTATTAAAATTGAGAAAAAATCGTGTCTAGTATCCTCGTTTTCGCAATGTGGTTCTATTTTTATGCATCTTTGCAAGGTTTGAGCAAGATACTTTCTTCATTAACACTAATTATCCATGGCGTTTGGACATTTTTATTCAGCAGAATTACTCTAAACGTATCAGGAACAAAGATTTTGTTTAACTTGAAGAAAAATGTGGAAATATCACTTTAAAAGATTTTTCCCTTCTTTCTTTTTCAGGAGGCACTCTTTTGTCTAAGTCAATTCGATTTGGTAAAATGGAGACTATACTGATGCTACTGTCAATGGATTGTTATCGTGATATGGACCTTCTTCTTGGTGAAAAAATCACAGACTTACGAGAATCCTACTCACACTTTAACAAGCTAATGGAGAAGGAACTCAACACTCCCAGATCCTTACTGAGGTGTTGTCGCTACACAATAAGAAGCCACGTAAGCAAAGGTCACATGACTGACCTTGACAAATTGATGATACCAAGAACTTTGAAGAATTATCTTCAGTTGAAATGATACTAATGTGAAGTTGTTTCTGAGACAGTCATACTTGGTCTTCTCCTCGAAATGCAACGTTACAAGTTTGCAAATTCTTTTTGTCCGATCAAAAGATCAAACAACAAAGCGATAACGCTTTTCTGCAGTCATTATGACCAGTAACAAGGATTCATTTGAACACCTTTTCTTTGCCTACACGTTTATGCTACTACATATGTCGAAATCGAAAGCTTTTAAATGTTGAGTGTCACATTGACAGCTTTTAAATGTTGAGTGTCACATTGAAAGCTTTTCACTGATGTAGTGTTATCGGAGCGAGCTGCAAGCCCTGGATACATAACAACAGGAGAAAATTAAGCATGCGTTGTTAGCATTTGTTTGGGATGTTTCTTAAATGAAGTGAGCCTGTTGTGATACTTTTAATAATGTGCTTGTACTGGTTGTGACCTTCTGTGCCAAAATCGGGTAATATGTTATTAGCTGTTGTTATTTTTGTAAATTTACACTATTCCACTTTTAAAGTACTGTCATAGTGAATACCAATTGTTGGGGTCAATTTCGTGGTTTCTATACATGATTTCAATGGGATTTCAAAATGTACAAAAGAAACAAAATTTGTTTTACAGTACTCGTTCAATATTAGTATTTTTACCTCATTTTACTATACCTACAAAGTCGACCCATGAAGAATACGCTAAACTGTAATTTATATCAAATTTGATATATATCCATATTTTCAACTACTAAACATTTTCCATTTAGTTTATAGAAAGAGTAAGAGGATAGAAACAAAACCCAGATGTTTATCCAAATGCTGTTTGTGTAAAAGTTGGCATGATTTTTTACCATTACTCCACGAGTAAAAATGATATAGTATATTTTTAGGTTTCTTAGATAAAACGATTATGGGAAAACATAGTAAGTGTGATTCAATGGAGACATATACTTAGTTTTATGTAATTATACTGTAACATTTATGGTAATTTAATGTCTGTGAGTTGGAAGTGATCGCTTTAGTATGAATGAGATACCACCTCTTGTTGTATATGATATGCAAGTCTTTGTGACACTGTCTCTTAAGTGACATTATTGTTATATCATGTACAGAATGCTTTTAAGTATGAGTTATTTATATGAAGTATTTTTATTTAATGTATACATGAATTTCATATTTTTTGGTGATGGTATGCTATCTCTTTATTTTCAAAGTGAATACATTTATAATGGAATTATGGACATATATGATTCCCTTTGATATTCTTCTATTATACCATGTGTATTGCTTAAATCAAGTTATATTAAATATTCCCAATCTGATTAAAATCTTACCCTTGACTCACTACTTAGTCTCCATACGTAAAAGACATATGATACGATTTATTAGATAATAAGCGTTCTTCACTTTATAACAGATTTAATTTATACAGATTTAATTTATAACAGATTTAACTTTCTACATTTATTTAATTACAAGATTTAGAACTTTATGAGATTCAAAAGAGTTATTACCAGACGAAAAAGGATATTGTTTTATAATAGATTGATTTTTTTTTTATTTAATATTAATAAACTAAAATAATGTAATCAGTAGCTGTATCTTGATTGGTGAAGCCCTTTTCTGTATTCTTAAGTTAGATGTATGCAGGAAAGTGAATTTTACTTAATCATATAAATTTGCTATTTGCTATTGAATGTTGCATTGTTAATTTATTTCCGAGCTTGTATAACTTACACTCGCAAACACACCACAATTTCTACATGACTAAGATGAAGGAGCCATGTACAGAATAAATTAGAAACAAATGAATTATACCGTGTATACCAAAGTGTTACGGTAGTAACAGAAACACGAAAAGAAAAACACAAATCCCCAATTAGATGAGATAGGGACACAAGTTGCTCCAGAAGTGTAATTTTTTTTCTGAACCGTTTGTGGTATCCATTATGGTACTTTCTATCACAGGGACCTGAGAATGCGTTACAGCTATATGTGGACCTGAGCTAAGGTCATCGGGGTGACATTTTACTGATAATTGATCTAAACCCCTCAAGCGTGTAAAATTATTGTAAACATTAGTTTAGGTCCAAATATAGCTATAACAAATTCTCAGGTCCCTGTGATTTCTATCAGATCAAATACACGTTGAACAACACGTATTCAGTCATCGATGACACAGAAATCCACTAGATGGATTTTCAACATTGATTGAAAACTGTCCTTTGGAAAACCCTGGCTAAATAGTTCATTTGAAACAGAATGTGTGTCTGCAGAAAATCCTGACATAGAGCATATATATATACACACTAAAATATCCAGAACAGGATATATAGAGCATATATATACACACTAAGATATCAGGAACAGGATATATAGAGCATATATATATACACACTGAGATATCCAGAACAGGATATATAGAGCATATATATATACACACTAAGATATCCAGAACAGGATATATAGAGCATATATATATACACACTAAGATATCCAGAACAGGATATATAGAGCATATATATATACACACTAAGATATCCAGAACAGGATATATAGAGCATATATATATACACACTAAGATATCCAGAACAGGATATATAGAGCATATATATATACACACTAAGATATCCAGAACAGGATATATAGAGCATATATATATACACACTAAGATATCCAGAACAGGATATATAGAGCATATATATATACACACTAAGATATCCAGAACAGGATATATAGAGCATATATATATACACACTAAGATATCCAGAACAGGATATATAGAGCATATATATATACACACTAAGATATCCAGAACAGGATATATAGAGCATATATATATACACACTAAGATATCCAGAACAGGATATATAGAGCATATATATATACACACTAAGATATCCAGAACAGGATATATAGAGCATATATATATACACACTAAGATATCCAGAACAGGATATATAGAGCATATATATATACACACTAAGATATCCAGAACAGGATATATAGAGCATATATATATACACACTAAGATATCCAGAACAGGATATATAGAGCATATATATATACACACTAAGATATCCAGAACAGGATATATAGAGCATATATATATACACACTAAGATATCCAGAACAGGATATATAGAGCATATATATATACACACTAAGATATCCAGAACAGGATATATAGAGCATATATATATACACACTAAGATATCCAGAACAGGATATATAGAGCATATATATATACACACTAAGATATCCAGAACAGGATATATAGAGCATATATATATACACACTAAGATATCCAGAACAGGATATATAGAGCATATATATATACACACTAAGATATCCAGAACAGGATATATAGAGCATATATATATACACACTAAGATATCCAGAACAGGATATATAGAGCATATATATATACACACTAAGATATCCAGAACAGGATATATAGAGCATATATATATACACACTAAGATATCCAGAACAGGATATATAGAGCATATATATATACACACTAAGATATCCAGAACAGGATATATAGAGCATATATATATACACACTAAGATATCCAGAACAGGATATATAGAGCATATATATATACACACTAAGATATCCAGAACAGGATATATAGAGCATATATATATACACACTAAGATATCCAGAACAGGATATATAGAGCATATATATATACACACTAAGATATCCAGAACAGGATATATAGAGCATATATATATACACACTAAGATATCCAGAACAGGATATATAGAGCATATATATATACACACTAAGATATCCAGAACAGGATATATAGAGCATATATATATACACACTAAGATATCCAGAACAGGATATATAGAGCATATATATATACACACTAAGATATCCAGAACAGGATATATAGAGCATATATATATACACACTAAGATATCCAGAACAGGATATATAGAGCATATATATATACACACTAAGATATCCAGAACAGGATATATAGAGCATATATATATACACACTAAGATATCCAGAACAGGATATATAGAGCATATATATATACACACTAAGATATCCAGAACAGGATATATAGAGCATATATATATACACACTAAGATATCCAGAACAGGATATATAGAGCATATATATATACACACTAAGATATCCAGAACAGGATATATAGAGCATATATATATACACACTAAGATATCCAGAACAGGATATATAGAGCATATATATATACACACTAAGATATCCAGAACAGGATATATAGAGCATATATATATACACACTAAGATATCCAGAACAGGATATATAGAGCATATATATATACACACTAAGATATCCAGAACAGGATATATAGAGCATATATATATACACACTAAGATATCCAGAACAGGATATATAGAGCATATATATATACACACTAAGATATCCAGAACAGGATATATAGAGCATATATATATACACACTAAGATATCCAGAACAGGATATATAGAGCATATATATATACACACTAAGATATCCAGAACAGGATATATAGAGCATATATATATACACACTAAGATATCCAGAACAGGATATATAGAGCATATATATATACACACTAAGATATCCAGAACAGGACATATAGAGCATACATATATACACACTAAGATATCCAGAACAGGACATATAGAGCGTTTATATATACACACTAAGATATCCAGAACAGGACATATAGGTTAGTTTTGAAGAAGAAATGTTCTATTAACTGCGATTGAGATTAAAACGAGAAATTTAGTTATAATCATTGTGTCATTTGTATACTGTTGTATCCCACGCATTTCACATACAATTTATTTCTACTCGATGAAACAGCTGGTAACCAGTTATAAACTAGTAGCATTCTATATGTAACAACAAACGCCTGCATTTATATTTCAATGTTTATTACAGTCGAATTTTACAAAAGCTTTTACGCTGGGTCTCCTTTTCACGCTGACTCATATATATATAGTAATATGATGAAGAGTAACTACAGTAATTGTACAAATGTCACGAATATCACAACAAAAACTAGGAGGGAAATAGTGTCACCCTAATAATGATACTTTGTAGTATGGATTTTCTCATGGAATATTATTGTTAGCAGAATTAAAGCAGATGTCAGATACCTAACAAATTTTTGAGAAACAAATATTAAATAAAATCAAAGTACTTATTAAATATGTAAACAGGTGTTGTACTGTAAATGTTTATTCTGGTTATTATATATTTTTTGACACATACACATTAACAAATATCATGTTATAATGTAAGAGTAACTTTAAGGACCCGACATGACACCCTTCACCTAGTACTTAAGCGTAATTTCTTGACATGCTATTTTAATTATTTCCTCATGATTAACGATTAAAATCGTCAATATCACTGCAGGTAATAATATCAGGATGTTACACTCTGGTAACATCTCATAGCAGGTAATATTATCAGGATGTTACACTCTGGTAACATATCATAGCAGGAAAAATTAACAGAAAGTCACATTGTGGTTACATAAAATTGTGATATGCGAGGTACATTGTAGTTCAATTTAGATGATCTGTATTCTACCGTCGGAAGTATTTTACTGTGATCTTGAGTCATATATTGAACTTCTAAGTGACGCTGTTGAATGTGTCGATACCGCGTGAAAGTTTAAAGCTACATCGATTTTGCCCGTCCCATTCACAGGACAATACAAAAGTATACGTATTACCATTGTAGGGAACAAGGAAACCGTGAGCCCCTGGGATGCCATTCATGATGGGTGAATTTAGGTACAGTTCTGTCAGCTCGAGGACTTGTTCGGTAATAAGCGGAGAGCTATCTTTGTGGATGCGTTCCAGTGTTGTCAAGATCTCGGATTTCGTCTTGTTGTCTAAAGAGGCCTTGGCATGTGCTCTGACCTTGCTGCTCATCTCATACGAAATGCTAAATCCATTTTTCTTGAAAACAAGTGATCTTGTTATCTGTTCGATTGCTGATTTTGGGTGAACTGTTATATCTTGAAAGGACATCGACATGTAACTGTGAAATTTATCGAGTTCGGACCGGTCAACTGAAAGCATAAGAGGTGGACGATACAAACTCTAGTAGCCACTGAGTTCTGGTATCTAAATTGCAAGCGTGCTTATAATGTGTTTTTTTTATTATTTACTTACTATTTTAATTCCAATAGTGATAAGGTTTGCTTTAATAGGTCGAATGTGCATTGGTATTTACAAGTTTCTTTATTTCTGTTCCCCAAAGATAAATAATGGATGAAAAACCTACAATGTATAGGTCAGGAGCCCGATTACCGACTACGCTTAGAACGATACTCGTATTTCGGTACCTATTTCGTTGAGCATCATCCTATGAACGAGGCTGCGTTTGAAGTTTTGATGCAACGCAAATTCCAATTCACGGACATCTAAATACATAATTCGTTTCGATTACATCATACAAAATATAAGATATTCTATTTAGTAAGGGATACACAAATTAGTCCCGTATACAGCATCAGTAGGCAATTTCTTGAGGAGGGTAAAACAATTGTTGGATGAATTCATAAAAAATATTGGGGATTCATCATGATAGATCTATTCCTCAATATAAATGTTGACAATGCTAAAATAAACGTTACACTGATACAGTGTACGGTGTTTTATTATTTCTTACCTTTCCCTCTAATGTCAACTTCAATAGGATAATGATCACTGACATCCTTCGTCTGAAAAAACAATGGAACCACATTTTGTTTGACTGTGGTTCATTTAGAGGGACGGGGCTTAATGGGAGAAATAGAGGTAAATTTAAAAAAAACAATACATTGAAGAATTTTGAACCAAATTAATGCTAAAGGATCACTGGGCCAAGGTGACTTATTTCGTGTGCCCTTGGAACAGAAGGGCAGGAACAATTGGAGGAAATAGACGTAAATCTTCTTTTATAAAAGATTTAGAACATCCTTTGGCCAAGATGTCTCAATGTTATACAAATGATGTTAGTGCAACGCAAGGGGCAAGCTATTGGGACGAATTCAATGTGTTTGGTGCTATCCTGCTTCGGGACTTAGTCAACGGGTCATATATCGGAAATGGCCGAGACCCCCACTTTAAAGTTCTTATTTTCGGTGGACATGAATTAAGAGATGGATGAACCGATATATCAAGTATTGGCTTCGGAGTCCGGCTAAACCCATGGGGAGTTAGTCCTGAGCAAAATATTGAAAGGGTTGAGATTCAAACCCTATTACTATATAATTATATTCAATTTCTGGGCATGTAAATATAAACACGCTTATGTTATCATTACTGCCAATGATAAATGTTTGTTCTTATCCCTTGGCCCATGCTCTAAGTTATTTTTCATGTATTTCTTTTTATAAATATGTACCGAATTCAACATATCTTAAATTAGAATCTAATATCAAGTGATCAAATGAAGTCTCTGTAGCCTTTTGATAAAGAACATGATATTTCTTTACTGGGAGAGCTCTGGTTACATTGTGAATCAGTATTTCTACAATTTTTGTACAATTATATATGCTACAGGAAAATGTTACTTGTACACGAGTCTAAAAGTATTTTACCTCTTCCTCCGTTAGTTTGTACTCCTCATCAAACCTGAATACACGTGCAGTCCCTGGTACAATGGCAGCTTTTAATGCATCGCCAGCAACCACAAATCTGCCAATTACATATTTACAGTAGATGAAATAATGATGATACAAGTTTCGTCGAAACCTAAATGTGTAGTTATGCGATTAAACAATGTCACTTTGATATCGTGAAATCGTAACAACATGAGCACATGCAGGATATACTTTACTTACTAATAAGAATAAACACGAAGGTGTAAAATAATGAAGCTGTTTAGGTGAGCAATTAGCAGTTTGTAAAGGCTGCATGCAGCTCTGGAATATGTAGAAAATTCAGCCATGCCTGGTGTGGTTGCAAAATATTGTAAACGTCATTACTATTACTTATATAAACACTGTGCATAGTGTTTAAATATATGACGACACTTATAGTGTTAGCTTAAAAAATCAATCAAATGGGCCGATTACTTAGTACTGTATTAATCATTGCCAAATACCACAATCTAAAGTCAAAGGCACTTTTCTCTCTCCGGCATCATGGAACGCATCTCTTCATTATCATTGGACATTTGAAAATACATAAGACTAAAACCATGAAGTAGATCGCTAATAGGGATACAGGCATACAGAGGGGGCGATAATCGGTTTACTCTCAATATCAGATATAGACAGATGGTACGGACGATAAATGACACATTATATAATTATAAAATACAGGTCGGTGGTAAGGACAATAATTGGTACAGTCATTGAGTAGATAAAGATAGAAAATAAGAGCGATAATTGATATTCTCAATGTAGAGAGAGATGACAAATGGAGATACTTCATACATTGCAGTGTGATTAATGCACTTGAGTGATCAAAATATTTCAACGACACGCACCTGTCGTAAGCACAGTCACTGTTGTAGGTTGTAGTATCAACATTATCACCAATAAGCCAGGTATAACTCGGGTCATTTCGGAGAGCAATGGTCTTCATCTCGGAAGCAGTCACATACCTGCAGCCAGCGTTGAAGTCTCCGGCGATTAGGATGTTCTATGTGGAAGTAAAGCAGATATAGGTACAAATTCCGAAATCTAAGGCGATATAAAATGTCAACGGGACCGAGAAGACAACAAAAGGCAAGACATTATGAGCTATCCAATTAGGCAATATACCATAACTTTCATGTACGTTACCGTTAATTGCTTTAAGGATATGCTCTTCTAGGTTTAAATAGCGCCCAAATATCGTTTTGTTCTTGTGAAACAAGATTTTATAAAATGTTATATACGAAGACCAAGTTTGAACGCAATCAATTATCTGAAAAAATAACGAAAAACTTTGTTCACAAGGAACGTCAAAATTCAACCTTTTTTTATCTTGTCTAAGTCACTAAAATTGTCATTGCTTTACCATTTTTAAATTGCATCAAGTTGAATTGCCATACAAGTTAATTATGTTCGATATTATGAAACTGATATCTAAAAAAGTGGGAAATTATAGTATTGTTTTCAGTGTATCAGCTACAGCCCGTTTGGTTTTTGATCCCGCAAAGTGTCTGTTTTAAGTAGGAAAAGGCTTTTTCTTTCATTTCAACTTTTTTTTTATCAATTCTTAAATCAGCAAAAAAACCCATGAAAAACTGAGGATTTATGAATTTAACAATTCGGGGAAGGGGTAATCTGAGCTGCTTTTCTGAGATAAAATATAATTCGACTATTTACTTCCATAATTAAGAAAAAAATACTATTTTATCGATAACGCAAACATTCATTTTTCTTGTAACACACCTAGAAGATATTGTATGGATTTGTTCTGCTTTTGATCAAAATATTAATTTCACCAAAAATCACATAGAACGTAAGCATTGTATGTTTGACCGATCTTAGCAAAAAAAAAAAACGAGTATACGAACATGTCGTTTGGTTTGTAATTTTATCTCCCCATTATAACTCTTAGGTGAAACAAGGATATCGTACACCGAGAGAAGTGTGGATACACCTGTCCAGAGTATACGTCAGAGATAGAAATGTCTTACATCCCTTTCTTACTCTAGAAGAAAGTTCTGTCAGATACGCACAGGAATGTGTTATTTCAATATGAAATACATTATTTTTAACACATATTTCCTTCTATGCATTACTTGTGATATGTGTTACCTTTAATATGCATTACTTTTAATGCATATTTCCTTAATATGAGTTACTTTAATACATATTTCCTTAATATGCATTACTTTTAACACAAAATTCCTTAATATGCATTACCTGTAGTACGAGTTACCTGTTATATTCGTTACCTGTAATATACATTATCTGTAGTATGCGTTACCTTTAAGCCGTTCCAGTGATCACTGGTGTTCTGGTATACATCGACGAGTTTTTTTATTTCCTCAACAGCATTCTCGGGCTTGGTGTGAATAGCAATGATTGCAAACTCATCTAAATCTGTAATGTTTTGTTTTAAATAATGGATACCGTTGACCACATATCACGGGTTAAATAACCGAAGCCCAGAAGCTTCATTTTCTTCTATTGTTGTGTTTAAAATTGATGTTTTAACAAAGGGAACAAAAATGTGTATTCATAACAGTATAAGAGTGTTTAAAACCTTAATAAATATACAATTAATGCTCATCATCTTAAATGTGTCATCCATATTAGTGTTCTCTTCATAGTGTTTCAAAATATTCGTCATAAAACGTTTTGGTTAGACAGACATATAATTTAAAATAATGTTTAAAAGTGTTTACCCATTTTTCTTTCTTTTTATTGGGATCATTTGTAGACCGATTTATACCAACAAACGACACATATAATGATTGATAGCGAATGAGTCAGTCACTAAATGTTCCTGAGTATGTGTTTCTGTCGGTTAAGGGGACGAATTCATGCAAACCAATTCGTAATCTGTAACATTTAAACACTTAAAATATTCCCAAGTGTAAAACACATGTTCATTACTTGCGTGAGGTGTGTCATACCGACTGCGTTCGTGCGAACTCTAAATGCAAACGGTGGTCTCTCAAAAAATGTGTAACTTGGGTCTGGGTACTGGTACGTGTCGACCAAAAGGACGAGGCCCTTCCTGTGATTAACGAAATACATTGTAAGTGGAAATTTAATAACCCAAGAGAGATGTACAATAATTGTTACATTAAAATAAGTATTTTACACGATATTATTAGGTTTCTACTCCTAATCTTGTCACAAAATGATTCATTTCGATTAATATGATTGTAATCTTGCATTTATGAGGTATTGCTTCGCATTGGAAAATAAATTTGCGCGTATCCGTCACCTGTTGAGCAATGATGAACCAATATGTAATTAGATATGTCTTGACACAATAGTCTACCACTCTTTATTTATCAAAAATCTATAATCCTAAAATATGGTTTTTTTTAGGTTATCGTTGCCTACCTGTATATCATTCCGTACTCTTCTTTGCTATTAGTCTTACCAAGGCGGTCACTCAATACGCTGGCATACTCTGGATCCATCGCTTGACTGAATTAAAAAACATAAAGCAATTGAATTAGTTCATTTAAAATAGTGAATGCGAATATTTAAAATGCTACTTTAGAGGAAAAAGCAGAACTGTAGAAGCCATATCCGCGGACTTAGTTTAGAACTACTTTTTTGCTTATTAGAAATTATACTATGGGTAAATCGAATGCTGATGAGATCAATATTTTCGTTCGGCCGAATAGAACTCAATGATAGTATAGATTGGGTCATTTAATTAATGAGTGGGTTCTGTAATTACAGGCAGTAACGATCAAACAGGACACGTAATTCCGTTAAAAAACGACGGCTCTGTATTTCGAAATTATTTATGGAAAACTAAAAGAAAAGAAAGAAAAGAGATCAGCGACTGGTACATTATAGAGCGTCCTGCACTTACAACAACCACAAATAGTATAAATAAAATCAGCAACATTATCAGGAAAATCAGAATCATTTCAATCGATTGTAATGGTAATCCTGTTGCCGTTTTTTTTTATATAACTCTGCTGTATTCCGTATTCTAATGCAGTTAATATTGATTCTTGATAAAATCATAATAAAGCATGATCATAAATGAAAAAAAAATGGATTGCTTGCATTTTTACCAAACAAACTATTTGTTATTTCAAACCTTCGCATTTTAACCAAACAAACTATTTGCTGTGTGAACACTTTCACATTTCGACCTAACAAAATATTTGCTTTGCGAATAATTTCGCAATATGATCAAACAATTTTTTGCTGCGTAAAATATTCACCGTTTGACAAAACAAACTATTTGCTATGTGGAAACATTGGCGATGTAGCTGGGCACATACTTGTAATGTGGCATTAGAAAAAACCTATTTGCATTAATTTAGTTAGCCAGAAATAACAGAAAATATCCACACACAGCAAATATTTATTTTCACAGATGACCTACCTATTTAGTTTTTCCATCAGTGTTTTGAAGGACGATCCATCTATATCTCTTATTTCTTGGACGATAGTGATATCGTATCGTTTGATGATCTGCTCAAATAAATAAGTAAATAAATTAAAGAAATCGTGTAATTAGTAAAAAAACACATTTGTTTCCATAAGGTATTTAAGGGTATATGCTTTCTGTGTCATCCTACACATTTATTAATAGGTGCATCATTTGTATTATTAGCGATTACATCGATACTCACAACCTCTCAAGGACACCGTTGATTTACTCTGCAAACGCATATATTGTCTTGGGTTATAATAGAGTTCAAGAGATAACCTCTAACTTATTTGTTATTTTTTTTCTTTCTAAAAATCAATTTTATCATTGATTGATGAGGTTCAACTTATCCACACGGATATTAAGTCCCGAATAACGTTGTTTGGTTAAAAAAGCTGATTTATTTTATAGGGAATACCCTAAATGAATTAGTATTGCCCTGGTATATTTGTTTTTAGTAAAATGCATCGTCGGCTAATTGTTTAACACGTTAAAGGTAATAAAATACACATTTGTATTTATACTTCAAAATCATTTAAACAATTACCAAAGCTTGAAATCATAGCCAAAAGGGATTTTAGTGGTATACCTGGAAGTAGAGAATATACAATATATTTTGATTGATTTGAGTCACTGAGACCAAGAATACTAACAATCCGCTTGAAGACACCATGTCACATTTGGGCACTTTTTCTAATTTGCATAAACCAAGATGGCCGCCATTGTTCTATTGAATATACTATAATTAAGAAATCTCGGTTTCTAAAAGGAATTTTAAAACAATCTAAAATGTTTTAACGGGACTTAAAGACATTAGGAACCCATTGGAATACTTTATTATGATTTCAAAAAACCTTCATTTGCATAAATCCAAGATGACCGCCGTCAAACCACTCGAGAGACCGGTCTTATGTCACCACATTCTTGATACAAGTTTAGATACATCTTAAATGATTTGTTTTAGTGTTTGGAATAAATAGAGGTCCAATATAATACATCTTACATTACAATTTTAATATATTTGCATATTCCAGTATGGCCGTTGTCAATCTGTTAACATTTTGCTGTACTTTTGAATATCATGATTGATTGATCCAAATGGTGGCAATATCATTGAACACCTTCAATATAATATCAGGGTACTGAAAGTTTTTCGGAAAGTGCACCACAGTCATACCAAAGCTGAAGTCTCTACCTCCCATAACAGAAGCATTTCTGGAAAATGTCAAACGGGCACACCTGCAAGCAGCTGGAAACACGCTTTGGATTTAGACCCTCCCTCACTTGATCCAACATGAGATGGATATGTTTTTGACATTTCTAAGACTGTATTGCCGTAATCGATACATGAAGATGTGTCCCTTGCTCCACAAGTGATTTTAAAACTGATTCGCTGCTCTTGTGAAAGTGAAACACCTTGCAAATCAGGAAGATGTGGATCTGTGAGCAGTAAACTACCGTACACTGTATTTTTCGGATATCATGCTGAGGACTGTCATAACGAACTGACTAAATGTGGTATAGCCTCTGATGCAGATGACAACGATGCAAATTAGATATAAACGTGTTAATGTCAACACAGACAAATGAGAGGAACATCATGTTGATAACTGTGTACAATGGCATGTATTATAACCACAAATATTCTAACGTATACGTCAATGACAAAATACTAATATTATATTGAAGGTGTTCAGTGATATTGCCAACATTTGGATCAATCAAGCATGTCATTCAAAAGTACAGCAAAACGTTAACCTCTATTTGTTCAAAACACTAAAAAATCATTTAAGATGTATCCAAAATTGTAACCAGAATGTGGTGACATAAAACCAGTCTCCCGAGAGAGACGGCGGCAATCTTGGACTTATGCAAATGAAGAATTTGTCAAATCATAAAAAGAGTTATTCCATTGGGTTCCTTATGTATTAAAGCCCCGTTAAAACATTTTAGATTGTTTTAAAATCCCTTTTAGAAGCCGAGAGATCTTAATTATAGTATATTCAAATAGAACAATGGTGGCCATCTTGGTTTTATGCAAATAAGAAAAAAAACAATGTGAAAGGGTGTCATCATTCGGATTCTAATTATTTATGGACACAAATCAACCAACAAATATTGTATATACTCCACTTCCAGGTAAAGTTAGTTGGCTGCTGGACTATCCCAACATCGGAACTAAAAGTTGATGGGGAAAAACTCTCTATTTTCTCGAACTTTCCTGAACCAGATACAATTTCTAAACATTATCATTTTAAAATCAGTACCAGTGAAGTTAACGATTCCTGTACCACTGCCAGGAGAGTGCCGTTGCACTGAAACTCATCTCCTGCACAACTATAGCTTTTGATGAATCATTTCTAGAAAGAAAAATCATATCTTGCAGAATATCTATAAAAAAAACACTAGAAAAGGAGAGAGAAAATAATCGTGACCCCTATGCCTGGTCAATGGTAATGCCCTGACCCATATACCTGGTCAACGGTAGTGTTCTGACCCCTATACCTGGTCAACGGTTGTACTCTGACCCCCTAGGCCTATATCTGGTCAGTGGTAGTGCTCTGGCCCAGTCATGCTACAGTGATATCCAACACGAAGTTAAGAGAAGATGTGTATTCACGAAACACCACAATGGAATTTTTTGTGTTTTCTCCTACATAGGGATCTTTGAGAAAAATATTGTTTTTCAATGGGAAAAGTTGTTTAGGAATCTCCTCAAATTAAGGAACATGTGTGATACTATGCCGCGACTTTGTCGAGGCATATTTGATACAATGTAACTAATAAATACTAATAAAGGTAAATATACCAGAGTGTCTACAAACAGACAAAAAGTCGCAACCCGACGTCGATAAGAACATTGAGCATACAAGAAGCTGAGGAGACAATTTACGATAACACTTTATTAGTAAGTACCATTTTAAGGATTTTCTCAATGTTTCTTAGAGAGTTGGCGTCATTCATACTTTCATGAATTTTGCAAGAGGAGCAGAATCGTTAACAGTTGTCACATTTGGTGCGGAAAGGCTCATTCTCTTGTATCATCTGGTTTCCTCATCATCTTTATGCTAGTTCAGGTTGATTTTCTGTTCACTCTGTACCGTTCGTTTTTGTACCGACTCTAATTTCCGAATGTTTCCTGTGTGGTGATTGTTGACATTGTCGTATATCCCACCTCCCTTTATTACTGTTTCCACCTCAGTTACTTTCTCATATAAAAGTCAATGAATGTAATCTATATGTCACGCAACGTAAAATAAATGTCACTTTGTCCATTCTGTTGTAATCATGCGTTATATGTTGTATTAGTTGACATACTGAAGCGTACTATATTCGAAGACGAGTAGTTCAAACTCAGTAAAAAGTTAAAGCTAATATTACACTTCAAGGAAAGGCAAAATTAATTATTTCTTTTCGTTATTTTTCGTTTTTCACACTTGATTTCTGGAATAACCTATTCATGAAAGCTTTCAATTATGGGTATATATATAGAATGACCCTTTAATTTTTGGAATTAATTCTCTGTTGGACAAAAAAAGGTTTTGTGGTTATTTTCTAGTTTCGTATAAAGAAGGCAATGTTTTTTCCATAAACAGCACGAGCAAAATTAAACTTAAGAGAATAGTTCCCCTATGATGAAAAAGATACAAACGTATCATTAACACTACTGTCAAACTAAAATCATCAACGTTTATTGAAACTTAGATCATACAGTTTCTGTTTTTCAGACATTGTTTATCGATCGTTAAACTAACATCTTATTCCTACAAAGATTATATATCACGCTATATATATTTCAGTTAACATCAGCGAGGTTTCTTCTTTTACTCACATAGTTGATGTTAATGTATCATCATTCATATATTTATTGAAAGTGTTATTAGCAAAGTTAATATCAATGTAGCATCATGCATATGTTATATTCGATAAATGTGTCTTCCTTCAAAGATATGTGACATTCAAACATACAATACAAACCGTGTCTGGCCTACAGTTTGTTTAAATGTATGTACTCAACATGTTTCAAAGTATGTGAAAACCAGATAATCTGATTCATCAATACAGACACAGTTATTTAAACGTATGTACCTAATAAAGACCGACATGTTTCCTAGTGTGTGACAACTCAATAAGCTGATACTTAAATACAGATACAGTTTTGTATGGACGAAAAGGCTACAGGTGATTCTATATATATACCCATAATTGAAAGCTATCATGAATAGGTTATACCTGGTACAGTAATGATATTCATAACATTACTCTTTAGATGTTAAATACCATTTTTCTAAGCTAAACCCACAGTGACATTTCCATCTAACTCGGTTGAGGTCACGAAGTACAGAGGATAGAAAAAGTAATTTTCTCAGGTTAGTAAAATCGAAACCAATGAGTTTAATATTGTAGTATCATTTGGTAGGGTATAGGTATGTACTTTCGATGGTAAATAGTAAAAGAAAAGCAAAAGAAGTATAAACAAATATCTGCAGATTGTATGAACTAAAACAAGTAAGACTGAAAGTAAACGTAAATCACATACCTTCACGAGAATATTAACAACGTCACTGTTTTGCAACTTTTTATCTCCGAATACTTTCAAGTTGAATGCTGCTATTCTCAGGTTTGGTTCCAACATACGATTTGAACACCATACATTGAATTGGAGTGTAAGAAAAAAGAAAACTCCAAAGAGAAATTTGTCAATTAGGACGCTCGCCATGTTGATGACTGAGGTAAGGCTATCGAAGTGAATGCATAGAACTCAGCGATGCTTTAGGTAACGCGCCGTCACGATTCAATACCTTTGTATACTAGGTGGCAGCAGGTAGGTCTTTATATTGTTATCACCTGAGCCCCGCTTTGTAATATACTCAATGGAATTGGCCTGCCATCATCGACCTTATTTTATTCATATTTATCGACATATTTTAACATTATTTCGCTCTTTTGGACAGATTCTCGATAAAGAATGTTTATTATTTTGCTGTTTGACAAACATGAGTTTGAACACCTATTTGACATAGTAAATGGTTCTATCATACCAGGATTCGGGGATTGAATTACTTCAACTTTAACAAATAAAATGATAAAAGGAGTAATGTTTTTTTGGAAATCATATATTTTTCTATAAATTATAATTGTGCTCCTTAAAATTGTTTTACTTATGAAATTGTCTAATTATGCAGAAGTAGTATAATGCTATCATATATATATATATATATCTTGCGTTTCATGCTAATTAGTCATCAATGATATAGGAAAATTTCTACTATTAAAATATATATTTGAGATTTCTTAGATGAGAAATACAGCGTAAATACAAAGTCACAGTAAGGACGTATATATCTTCAGTTGAGTGACTCTTGTTTGACTGGGTTCAGTTATGCGTTACATACTGAACCCTTACTAGTTTGTAGTTATTTCTGCGATGGATTTAACCAACGACCTATTTAAAGCCCCGATGTATAGTGTACTTATATAGATGCCTTCATGTGGCACTCCGTCTAAAGATGATTCTACAGTGTGACATGTCTAAGGATGAATGCAATTGATCCTGGACACTAAATCAGGTTTTAGCAGATCTATGATCAGGTCGCAATGATGTATTTGTAGATACAACTTAATGTATGCTTGATTAACTTTATATGACGTTAGGAAAACAGTTGAACTATCGTAAACGAATTCCGGTTGTATGTCTCTCCGTGTGTATTTGCCCTACCCTAGCTTTCCACACAGATGATTTTGTATTCGGGGTTGATTTAACTGATGTCTGTCCCTAACTAAAACCCATACGCCTTTAGTGGTACGACACGTCTGACTGCCCTTTATACGGATATAAATCATCTTCAAAGGGAGAAGGAAAATGTCATTTCAATAGATATTCTGCTTCATAAGTGTAGGTACATGTAAGTATCAAAAACACATTGACCTAACCAGAGAGTCAACATGGGTGCACCTTGAAATAAGTTTCCGTCATATGCGTCCAACTGCATTTAAGGTATCATTCCAGTATATAAAGCTATTATAGAAAATCTGATTTCACAAAATAAACTGTTAGTACCTGTGTTCTTTATCAGCTATGTTGATTTGCGATCATTACATCCATCAACAAATCCTTTCAAGTTACGTTTTGTTAACATAAGATATAAACGAACAAAACCAAAACGTTTTACTTGTAACGATGCAGTACTTCTCATTCCAAGGAAGTTGCACTTCTAGTTGTACAGTTCAATATTAGAGCCAACCACCCAACACTAACAGCCATTATAGTATCGAGCTATACATATTGTGATGTTAAAAGTCTGAATCCATGTCTTGAATGTCATTTCAAGGGGTTTCACTTGAAGCTACTCTATTACATCTTTAGTTGATTATTTTTGTACTAATTTGCTATAGATGTGTGTTTACTATACATGTTAATAAAAGGTAAACATGGTTGAAGTTGCTATATTATGTTTAACCATAGCCTTTAATATTATTCTATGAAATACAATCTCGTGATAAACGTTAAATGATGTCTGCTTAACAGACCTATATAAACTGTGATAACAGTATACTTAAACGTTGAAATAACACTGCGAGAAAGGTACTCATACTTTTTTTTTAAGATTAATTTCATAATCACCAATGCCACTATTAGAGCATTTTTAATGCCTTATACAGATTTTTTCCATAGAAAATCTAACTTGTAGACTGTAGTTTTTTCCAAATTTGGATTACTTGGAAATGAAAAAATACCACCCAACATTCCGGGGACCCAAACTCAGGATTTCTTTACTTTACCAGTGTTGCTATCAATGAATATTAACTGCAGAGTGTCGAAATTAATCAATTTCTTGCTAAATGCAGAAACTCTATGTCCGGAGGAAAACATTATTTTTGTTGCATTATCTGCTATAGAAAAGGAGAATATTTCAAGTTTTTTGTTTAAATATTTTTCTTTTTAAGTGAAAACCCTCTTCACGCGACAATAACTTGTGCAGCAGTATCCCCTATCTTAATTTGTTCGGCCTTTAAATTGTCCTTTGGTATAGCAGAGTTATATTCTAAATACATATATATTTATTGTCATTTCCTTTTTCATAAAGAACATTTAAGCCTCCATAAAAAGTCCAGCAACCTGTAATGAATATAACAGCAAACATTGTATTTTTTACACGAGAATGTGATTTTAAAGCTGTAATTATCGACAAGTGATGGAAACCGATACTCTAATAGAAAGTGTGTAACATATTGTACCATATAGCCTTATACCATTTTGAGTGGGAAGTTGTCAATCTTAAACGGGGTGACATATTTCATTTGCTTTTTCTTGTTGTAGTTAATGAAATCAAAACAATCAAGTGTCTCCCCTATTCAAACGCCTTACAACACATCGACAGACTCTATTACATAAATAATCCGATTAACGATGTGACCTAGCAGTTTTGTCCAGGTTATGGTCGAGTGATCACAACGTCAACAATGTACATGTTCGGTACGTAGCCTTTCTCAACAAAAACCGTAAAATTATATTGCAGGTATCAGATGCACTACTAAGTTCTATCTGAAGTCTTATTTACCTTCAGTTATTTCACTTTAGATTGTCACAATACTTCGTTGCCATAGTCGAGCTCGACGAAAACGCTAGGGGACGTATCCAGAGTATCATTAATTATGATCGAGACAATGCCAAGTATATCACAGTAGACTTCGTCTCGGATCCAGTTCTTTATAACGTCATCTTTTCGAAAGAAATCTTGAAGACCATCCTTTATGTTCATTTGGAAATTTTGTAGAAGAGAGTTCCCACTATTTGTTTGTTTTTGTATTAATTACAATGAATCACGTTAGTGTTGATTTGCTACTATTTGGTATGTATCTTTATATAGGCCTATAATCAAAATGTAAACTGGAAGATTTACTACAAGCAAATAGCATCCGTTTTTACTGTACCTCCCATCCAAACGGACACAAAATAATAATAAAAAATCTTCAAAATACTAATACTGTTAAGAAGAGACGATGGTAAACCTATTTCAAATATGCATGCTATTGGCTATACAGAATGTATTTCAGGCAGAACTTGATTTAAATAAAGCGATTCTACACAAGACGTTACATGTATTATATGCACTCATGATGATTTCTTTAAATATTTAAAGAACATTTAAATAAAAACAAATTTACATATAAAACCTGTCTTAATAGGATAACCTTTAAGCTCGAAGTAATCAATCGGCGTGACGATAGATAAAACAACAATGGTGACTGATAACATTCAAAGGGTGTACAAAACATAATCACGTGATTGATTCGGTGGATATATTGTTGTAAAATGTCAACCTGTGTACATGTTAGCATATCCAATTCTTCACCATAGTCATTATTCTAATCGTAAGTATTGGATTTGTGTGATGTGTTAATTTCTTGTTTAGCTGTACATTGACTAAGTCAGCAATTGGTCTTGTTAATCATAAAGGCTCTACGTGTTGGAATGTTTACAACAAAGACAATGTTTATATGAGTGGCAGTGCTAGTTTTCCTATTTAGTCAAAAGACGTTAATAGCATTGAACGGAATAACCCCACATAGTTCACAATACATATTGAATAATACCAGTCTTGTAATAGTCCAAGTATTCTTCATATTATTGGTGGCGGACTACAAAAATAACGAAATTATCTGTTAGTTTACGACAGAATACTTTTTACTATATAAGCCTTAAATTCGTATCATAACTGCTTGGATAATTACATGTATAATACGTATACTGGAGTGGAATTCCATCTTGAAATCCGAAGCATGATTAGCTTAACGCTTCCCTAGCGAATACATGGTGGAATTTTCGAAACAACAAAACAGAGACGAAAAGACCCTAAATAGATTCTCGAAACCAAAAAGATAACGTTTCTGAAAATATCCCGATAGTATCCTAGAACGGTTTTATCCTAGTAATGTCTGTTATGAGTAAATGTTGGTCTAGAATAAGACTTTGTGTTGAATGAAGCGAAAAACGTATGTGTAATATACTGTTACGTTTGTTAATACAATGTTCTGCTTCCATTGAAGGGGTATGGCTTACAGTTCCGGTCGTTCGCGCATACCCCTTCCCCGGGGACTGTGTTTCGTAATAAGCACAATAGTTGGTATCTTCATTTACACAATATATATGAATATCGAATATTTTCAACCAATATTGGTAAGTATTCAAAGGTCTTGTAATGATGATCAACTTTTGGTACTTTGTATTGTTCTATATCCTGATATTTATAATTATCGTTTCGTATCATGCGATCAGTGCATATAAAAAGCGATAATGGCAAAGTCTGATTGTATAGTATTGTAAGTAAACACTAATAAACTAAAGTATGACCTATAAAATATACCATATTAAAAAAATGTCAAATTAAGTATCAACTATAATATACAGTAACTGGCGATCTAAGTATTACTCATAATGCAAAACTAGGAGATATTTTTCATAAGGAGTCCTAGGCAGCGAGATGCCTCTATGAACAGGAATATAAATTTTCTGATACGATGATTTTTTTGGGAAAACTACGCAAGACACTAGGCTATAGATTTTCTTCCAGAGTGCGTCAAACTAAAAGGTCAATAATTCCAAAATTAATTTGCAGAGTCTGCATTTCTCGATGCCGCAAACATCATTACATATCCTGTCTTCAGAAAGAACCAGGCATGACTGAAAAAAGATTATCTATACATTTTCCAATTTTTCGAAAGAGGAAATACAAGCTATCACGCGTCTGTATTACATTTTTACATAATGCTCTGATGATAACGATACGGACCTACCTCGTGTGTATTGGATTCCGAAACTTCACCAGTATCATTTAAAACAACGTTTTATCGTTCGCTCTTCTAGTCGATCAACCATGCAGTACACCAAACATCTTACGACTTCTAAGTGCCATTAAATCAGTGTCAAAGTTTTACCGTGACACTGTATTGTTCTGAAGTGGATTTAATAGAATGTTGACAAACAGATCAATTTTGAATATCTTCACCTCAAAAGGATTTTTCTATCACTGTTGCGTTTTCCATTCTTTGCACCACCATTCTTCAACCAAACTTAAGAGACTCCATGCTCTTTTATTATAAGACTTTCCCCCCAAAAAGGCGAATAGCGATATACATATATGGTTGTAAAATCATTTTGGAACATTTTTTGGTGAAAATTACAACAAAGGCCAAACACGAAATGCCCTGAGGATGAAATTATGTAAAAGGTTTCGTTCTTGATTGACAATATCTATGTTGAGTTCGGTGACACTGATTTCAAGCAATCTTATTTGTTTTTGTTTTGATTCTTTGATTCTTGTTCATTTAACCATTTACCTTTTTCTAGATTGAAGTAGAATACAGTTGGGATGGGGTATAATGGATCCTGTGCCGTAGTGTTCAAGTGATGAGGCATTGTAAATCAGCTATTGGAGTTACAAATCCATAACAAGCATCACAGATATACATTCCTAGGACAAACATTCATGCACACACTTACACGTGTAGAGTTTTAAAAGTTGATAGTATGTGTTAATCTTTTGAGTAAGTCTGTTTCCGTATATTCCTGATTGTGCTAACTTTATTTGACAGATATGTACATATTGTATACTAAATAAAGAAATACGTGATGATTTGTTTTTCAGTTTCTGAAGCGCAACTACATCCGGTTACATGATTCCACATTACTCTCCGTGTTTTCTGCAGTGATGCACATTGATGATCAAACCCGAATAACACTAAATGTGTGGGACGGATCGAGTAACATGAACTACAAATGCTGTATTTTGACTTCAGATGCACAGTTAGTTCAAGTTAATGCAAAACCACTAAATGCTCCATATGCTCCATACGACGAAAACATGTTATCTGCTCGACAATACAAATGTTCATTATCGTCAAGTAAAAATCATGTGATCTCTGTTGCTATGATATCAGCTTCCAAGACATGTGCAATGACTAAACAATTTACAAACGTTATTTATCCTTCAAGGCCAAGAGTGTCGAACAGATTTGTTATCTATTCTGTGCTAACACGAGAGGTACGTCCTATTCAGCTAGTTGAATGGCTGGAATATTACAAATCTGTAGGAGTGGATAAGATCTATTTGGTTCTTCAGCTTCCAGATGCTCAAATAATGACGGTGCTATCACATTATCTAAAAAATGGTTTTCTGGAGATTCATGAGTTTCCTTTCCCGTTACCTGGTAGATCACAAGGTATGTTGAACCGGTTTCACAATTTTTTGTAACTTTCCAGAAAACTGGAACGTGAAATGGTTAGCTTTCCTTATTTCTGAGGCATTGGCTAAGCAGGCTAGGAACCACATATATGTAACACGTTCGAAGAATTTTCATCAATTCATATACAGAGCAGGACATTTAACAACACAACCCATAACGTTATGTGCTTTCTAACGTTCAAACTTATAAGAGTTGCATAACCGTGGCAAACAACCAAGAATTGTTGGGAGAGTATTTATTAATAATCGAACAGCTTGAATGTGTATTGAATCTTGGAGTCATAAAAATCAACTTTTATTTGCATTTCTTAAATAATTATCTCTTTATCAAAAAGCAATTTTCAAGTCATAGATATATTGCCTGTCTTCATTATTAATTTCTTTTCACTTCTTTATTAAATCAATATCAGGATAATGATCATTTATACATTTAGGTAGTTGCCTCATATATAGTCAAGCGATAACATATTAGTTTTTATGAGAATTACAATGTGTTAATTATTAAAAAATTAAAGAATTCGTATTTGCATATTGCAGATGATGTCGATCGTAATTTTGCCATACCGACCGATGATGCTGTCCGTCGTCAGCTAGACCAGGACAAGCTCGTAGCTATATTCCACTGCATAGAATATCTACGTGGTTTCGGATACGCGGCCTATTTAGACGTTAATGAATTCATAGTAACGAGCGAATGGAGAATGCTAATTTACTTCCTTGAGGTAATCTAATAATATATATGACATCTCGGTTACGAAATGACAATTACGTAAATCTGAAACCAGTGTTTCATGATTAAACAACCCGATAATTCCTTTATTTGTTTTCTTCTCTATATTATCCCGAAACTATTATGCTCTTAACATGCTGAGTATTCATCACAGCGAACATCCGGTCTTGAGTATGCTTCAGTAGGTTGCAAAATTGTGTTGCCTTACCAAGAATACGAGATAATGACAAATAAGAAGATATCTTGAGATTTGACAAGTATGTCAACAAACTATTTAAAAGAAGTAATTGAATTTACAGTCTTACTTGGTTATCTGTCTAAATGGCCTCGAAAATAAGAGTATTACTTGTAAGAAAGACGTATTGAGGAACGTGAATAGACAAGTGTTAAATTGAAATTCAATACAGTACAGTAAAAAAGGACAGGACACACGTCCATAGTAGTACGACAAGTCTATTTGTGTCCTTTATAAAAACTATTAATTGTAGGAGACGTTTGAACGGAACTTCCCAGACGCTGCTGGAGTGAACTTGAAGTATGTATACATCGACCGGGATCAGTCAAATCTACAAGTTAATAACAGGACTGAACAAATTAATTACAGGACCATCCACGTCCCCGGGCGTATTCAAAGAATGAGCAGCAACATAGTCATACCACGGACAAATTACGACGTGTAAGCACAAACATTGTCATAGAATTCTGCAAGTGGTGTGATTCGTAATTCAAGAGGGAGAAGAGTGTCATGTGAAATCGAGGGTGTGCCACGAGTTAAAACATATCCCAAGTACTCATTTATATGTAAAATTACTTATATCTAAACAACGGTTTATTTTTTCGTACCCTTTATGAGGTAATTTTGAAAAGTCTTTTGAAGAAGATCGCGAAAATAAGTGTAACAAGAATTGAATGGGATCTTTCAAAAGTCCATGAAGGTAAAAATGATTTTTCTCTCCGTTTAACCGTCATCATTCTAGGCATTGTAACTTTTTAAAAGAGGTTTAAAGTGTCCAACATAAATGACTATTATGATGTCAAATGTGCATAGTAGTATATCCGGTTAACCTTTTATCGAAATAATTCTTTATTAGAAAATATCGTTTAAAGATGTTATATAAATAGTTAACCCTGCGACCTTAAATGTGGCTCAAGGTAATTTATTCCAACAAAGAGTTTGGCAGTCATCAAGCTCATTGGCATATATTCCATTACTCAATGCTACATGTTTAAATAGAAGTTCAGAGGTTACTTTTCATACATTTGATCCCTGAGCTGGAATGTTGGTCTAAATTACTTTTAAAAAACAAATATAATGGCCTCCGACCCCAGCATCTATTAGGCCAAACACCACTTCTCTAATCTTCATGGTTTGTTAGCATGTTTTGAAAATTTTAAAGCAGTTAATTCCTGTGACGTTGCATTTTAAACACAATTCATAAGTACAATATGTGAGGTAGCAGATTTCCTTAATTTTCAACTAACCAGTACTTTTCAAAATTCGAGATTGGGTTTCTTTAGGTTAGAGGCATGTACAATATTTTACACATGGCGAAAAATGTAGCTCTTTAAATGCGTCCTGAATCAGTAACTCATGCAAACAAACATTCAGTTAAAGGACATTGCGGCTATTGGAAACTGATATTTGTATAATGTGTTCTTTAATTTTGTTTCAGGTACACCATTCCAGAAGACAAAGGGGTTGTGTACCTTATAAGACACTGCCGGGCAATGTGGATATTCTGTATCAAGAATCATTCGTCATCTACATTGAAGTTGTACCATTCAAGGACCGATTTAGAGCGAAAATGCTTAGCTGTAGCAGCTAAATTATACCTTAATGTACATCATCCCAAACTCAAAATTTGAACGGTAATTCAGATTTGTAAGAGGAAACATTTTAGGACTGTAATCTTGATGGTCTGCGATTTTGTCATAAGATTCGTCGATAACTTCGTCGTTGACGGTACTATGAGAAATAAATGAATTCGAACGGCATAAATCTAGTTCATTTGCTGATATAATAAATAGCAATAGTTGATCCTTGGCGATAACTGAAAACTGTCCAATATTCAATGTAATAGTAGCTGTATGCATGAAATAACCGCAACTCAATAATTTACTGAATTTTCGCGTCAAGTATGGTTATATGATTAGCTAAATAATTATACATGTCATACGAGCGTGTGCTATTACGGATATTTATTAAATGTCTTTTAATGTCTTGGTAGCAGTTCATAATAATAATAATATAGAGCATTTCATAACACTTCCTTGTGATTTACTATTCTGGTTGCTGTGCTTTTCTCAACAACTGTGCTTAAATATCAATTGTTTTAGGAGTTACAAAGTCACATTTTTTCCCAAGTGGACATTTTCCTTGTTTTTTCCACACTTTGTCAACTCTTATTATTTTGCTGGTGTTAATTCTGATAAGATGATAAGGACTAAAAACAACAGCTTATCTGCTGTTGACGCCACTGTTAAGAACTCATTTAATCTGACCTTTGACCCCATGATATTGAAGATGGGGATATTCCAACCATAATAGCAACAAAAATCACACTTCCTTTCTTCGTATTAGTAGGTTTCAAATGAACAAGAATTATTTCTGTTGTGTGAAAGTTTGAAAAACGGTTCTGTGATCAAGTATTACTTCGGTAAAAGTCATGAACTGGTCCAGAAATAAAACAAGCAAAACTGACCAACGCTTTATGCCAGTACTGATATTGGTTTTCTTGTCTGTAGATGATTATAAGAAAGTTAAATACTTTAAATGATGAGCCAGCATACTTAAAGCACAGTTTGCCGACTGTGAGCAGTTTTGTGGTAAGTGTTCAGGATTTATAACATACTCCAGACGTCATTTCTCTTTCACCGTTTGAACAGACAAACCAACATGGAAGCCATTTTTTTCTTTTTCGTAAGACAGTACCTTGTGACGCTTCGGAGTTTCCGAAAACGTCCATCGTGGTGTAAAACCATTTAGAGCCCAGAAGAATATCAACCGTGCTATGTTCTAGTTGTTTAATAAAAAATCAGAGAGATAGGTTCTATTTTGACCACTTTATTCTAAATATTACAATAAAAACAACACAATAAATAACAAATTCAATCTGCACGGAAAAATGACGCTACAAACTGCATTCATTATAGTTACTGTAAACGCAAGTATATAGCGGTCTTAATTATGCGGTTTTATTTCTGGTGAAATTACCAACATATCAAAATGTTTTATTATCATGCTTTATATCACCGTGCTTGCTAGTGTGTATAATGTACTTTAGGAACAGAATACCTATTTAATAATAGTAATAATAGACTGATGTTTTCCATTCCGGATTTTGTATTATTGTTACTGTTGAATTTTACTTGCTGAAACAGCTTATCAAGCTCATCATCCAGCCATATCAGCTGAAGTCGTTGAAAGTTTCTGCAGGTAGCATATATGAAATGACAAAATTCATATAGACTACGAGTCGTATTTCTGTATTAGGTAGAACCAACTAGAGTTTAACGTTATTGTCTATCGAAAAAAGATCTAGTAATGCAAATTATAGAGAGTTATTTTCTCACTAAGTTATTTTTACGACCATGAAGGTAAGGTGAATGCACGTGTTCAGATTTGCATGGATTCGTATTTTCAATATCGAAGAGAAAATACCACTGAAATTAAAGCTTTTTGCAGATGCAGTAATCAATAATAGCAAGTCAATTGTACTCAGGATATGAAGCTGTAATAACACTTACATAAGTGTGTTTAAAGTATGTTGCAGTCATGATCGAATAAATAGGATCAACAATATAGACATCGTCAGTTTTCGACACAAAACATCATCATTAAGCTAATGAACACACTGCAATATGAAAAACCATACGTGAACAATAAAATAAATAGATAAAAAAACAACAACCAATATATAATGATAACTGCATTTGGCATGAAACACTAAGCTTAAATAAACTTGGCACAACACATTAAAAGCACTAAATAAAAGATAAATACTATATCTTTTAGCATACTAGCATGCGAATCTCGCTGTACTCGAATACTCGGTTCGAAATCTCATACAAGCAACAACTATCAATCTGATTCCATTATCGTCGTTGAACAAGGGCATAAATACCAAGGTGTGACATGTACTATGACTGGTACACGACAAATTGAACATTCAATGCTATTTGTTCATGGAATTAGGCTGACCAAATTTTCAAATAGATGAGCTTTGCAGATATAACGCTTTATTATCAGGTATCATGGCTATACATGTTTTAACCGCAATTGAATTAAGTCCACTGAATTAAAACTCAACGATTAGGAAGCAGTGGTTGATCACTAACTGGATACCGCTAAGGGTATCTCATAAATCACTCGTATTTAATAAAAAATATTGAACAAAGTTTATCGTATTCCAATCAACCAAGTGTTACTAAAGAAAAAAAGACAAATAAATAAAAATTAAAACAACAAATAATGGTAAATCAAAACAACAAAGAATGTGACGCTTATATCACATGGGACTCAACCTAGAAACCCAAGGGTGAATAATATATACATGATACGTAAGTGATAACATTATCTAAAATCATTGTAGAAACAAATCCAAAATAAATAATCATAATCAATATCATAATTGATAGGAAAGTATACGGTTAATCCACATTAATATACAGTTTATATATTGCATAAAATATGCTCCACTGGACACGGATTTAGGTACAATAACGACTCATATTCCGTATCAATAAATATAATATATATACTTTGGTTAAAGGGAAGATGTACAAAAAGATTAAACGTTTGGTATGAAGCTTTTGTTGTTAAAAAAGAAAATTGACTAATGTTAACACAGGCAAACAGATTTCTTGTGTAATATAATATTTGCAAAACCCTCATCCACCCCTAATAAATGATCAATGATACGCGCGTCCAATGCCAAGGGCAGATTTTGTTCAACTTCGAACTTAGCCTTTGTCTTGATACAATAATATTAAGTTTCATCAGAATCCGGTCAATTGTTTTAGTAATTGTTCGGAAACGTCGATCACTTAGAGTGTAGTATGCAAATTAAGTATGTGCATTTTTTCAAATTCAAACTTATCCTTTTGTCATTGTATACTATGGTTGTTATTTAATCCAGTTAATGTGCAGAAACTACCAACCAAACGGAGCCCAGTATGCGAATTGGTTGTGCAGTTTGCTCAACTTCGACCTATGTCTTTGTGTATTCTGCTTGTTTCTTGCTATTGATTTTCATTACATTCAGAGACGTTTCAAGGAAATCAATGCGTGACCGGGTGTACACTCCAAACACCATAATATCTAGTCAAAATGTTGACGAGCGTATACAAACTTTAAGACTATAAAATTACTGCACTATTGCAACTTTGTTCAATGAAGTTCAAATTTAATGGAAAAGGCAAAAGAAACAATAATGAACTATTATTAGTGTACAACCATTGGATCGAATGTTGATCTAAAAGTATATCATAGTTAAACATGCAAACTATGTTACAATTCAAATGTATATAGTAAATTTTACAATTACAATCCATTTTAATAAGTAAAAAAATCCGCGAAAATGTTTCAGGTTTTTATATATATATACAAAACCAAAATTTGAAGATTGGAATTATCTAATATTCACGATTTCATGCGCATCGTAACAAAAAACACCTGTGTTACAGTTGGTCACGTCATGATCACAGCACAAATAGCACGTTCACAACCTGATGACATCATACTAGAACAATGCTCATCAAATTAAAGAAGTTAAAGTGCCTGTCAATTGTTATCTTCAAACATCGAACTTTTAAAGTATTACCAACCTCAACATTTGTATTTCGATTATCAAAATAAAGTTAAAATGGACATAATAAAAGTTATTTCGAGTGCTGGGCGAGGAAAATATTATTTCTGCATGGATGTTTATAATTGAACTTTCCAAATGTGATATTTAAATGTATTGTATTGTACGAGCGACAAAATATATATATCCTGGGGAAAAATAAATAAATATTTCTTTGATTTGGAAGGCAAACTATGTCATTGGATGCTCATGTGTTCTTGTTAGTATTACTAATGTCTAATTTTACCAACGTTGAAGAAGCCAAACCGTTCTTGACTGAGTGATTCTGACAAAAATACATTTAAATATTTTATTTTCACATATTTCGATTCTTTACTAATATATAATATGCAACATCAATTATGCTATAGGTATATATCAACAGTTCAGGAATTCTGAAAAGTTATGAAACATGACAAATATCTACGACACATTACGACTTTCATTTGGCAGTTCATAGAGTAAATAAACAATGGAAGATATAAGACAAATATAAACACACATAAGTAAGACCAATATATCCACACATAGCACTAAACAGTATATCTGAAGGGCAACATTTGGCAGTAACAGTCATTTTTGGACAAAATGTATAATTGTATAAGTTCAATGTGGAGATAAAATGGCTCTTGATTCCAAGAAGGGTATATGTTTCAGTACAGAAGAATAGGTGTATTGCTATTTTCATAAAGTGTAAAACAAGATTAATTAAAAAGGCTTCAAAAAACTAGAACTTAACAAATCACTATCGGATATTCGCTTCTGTTCAGTAAGAACACCCAGTATGCTTCTATATTTCTACATTAAATGTTTATTTTTTCAATGAGGAAAATGTTTTTAAAAAAACATACGCGTAAAAATTATGTATGTGACTAAGTTATGTCCATTATGAAACGAGTTCCGAAGTTTGTTTTTAAATCTAAAAGAAGTAAAATTTTCAAACGCGTTTCCTCTATATCCTATGATCGTCAATGTAAACACACACAACTATACACATATTTATATTATCCATCCTATAACAATGAGTTTAAACTTACGTAAATCATTAAAATGTGGCATCGGTAACTCTTCAATGTCGCTAAAGGCTGTGACGCTAAGTTTGCTGTCTTCGACATTCATAATCGAGTTATGGTCTCATGTAAAAACTGCTCATTGCGCAATGTAAAACATTACATAGTATTCTCTGCATATGGTAAATATTCACCACATACGAGGGCACTTACATATTTTCTAAGCAGTCCATTGTTTTTTGTTTAATGGGACGAATTTTCTCCATTTGCCTATATGTAAAGTAATAAAACAAGCATTATGTTTTGTTCACACATGTAAACAGTGTAAACAGGCTAAGTTAGAGTGGAAATGGACATAAATGGCACTGAATAGATTTCTGTTCGACTAGCACAAACGCATTATACGCAAACACGTACATTATGTAACACTAAGCAACGGGACCAAACTTCGAAATCAAGTACGAAACTAAATATAAATATGTTCAAAAAGCTATATTTGTTCAGTATATGATTATGCCTAGACATGATTATGAACAAGCTGTTAAAGTTTTGAATAAAATGTTAAAGAACACATTTACTATGATGCCGTTACATTTTATTTTTCGTTTTTATTAGATTGTGGTTAGTTTGTATTACTCGTGCATGTTACCAGCAAAGAAGGACGAAGACGGATGGGTTCTTTATTCTTATAAATCGTGGCAAATATTTTCAAGAGGCATCAAAACCCAGTGTACATCATATGTCGAGGCAACGACCTGAGAGAAATAGAAATCAACAATTAATTAAACATTGTCATATTGTGTAGCCGCAACATAGCAAAATATCCAACGTTTGAGGAAAATCTAACTTCTCAGTGTTATAATAATATATTAGTCATGAGTTACCACTAATTATCAGAGTATTGATCGCAGGCATTTGTTTTTGTCAATAAAAATATCGCTGACAAAAAGAATCACACCCTACTCATATTTCTTTTCGTGAGTAGGGTGTGATTTTGTTTGGTCAGGACTGTTTTATTGACAGAAACAAATGCCTGTGGTATCGATAAGCGTTGATTGAAAAAGCTGCATCAAGCCATGTTCTTGAACTACTTTTTGAAAAAATTCTGCTGATGTAAGAATATTCTGGAGTATATCATCTGCAGATGATCAATTCGTATTTCAAGACATTTTTCTACCACTATCAATAGTAATACTTACGATATTAAGATAATCCTCTTAGCTATCCACGTCTGAAAAGTAAGACAATAGAGTCATCATAATTATGTAAGTAAGCAAAATAGTTCATGCAAAAAATGACACTCAACTAACCGCTTGAAACACAACCTGACTGTATAATTATGTCAATATTTAATGCTATATCTGGTCAATGTTAAACTACTATACATGTAATAACATTTTCATGAATTCAAGAATAGTTTAATATATGTGACAATAAAATAACAAATCAGTGTTTCATAACAACTGACTGAACTCGTTCCAGTGGTAATATATATCTTACCTTTAACGATAATGACTGATGTCGTTTCCAGGTAAAGGCTCTCTTACGTTCCCCATGAACACGACAGCTACTGATACGATACTCATTATTACGTCATACAGAAGACAGAAACTTGCTTCGTAACGCTCATTCAAATGATTAATTATGAATTTTCATTATTTAAAATCACTTATAAAGCGTTTTTATTTTAAATCAGATTATTCTCTCGTATTTTTCTTTTTATTTATATCTGGCAAGGACTGTGCTCTCCAATGATATGATAAAAATTGAAAGAAAAGTTATACAAGGGACAATAAAACCTGTGAAGAATAATGTCCTTCAGTTCATAGTCACACCCTTTCTATCACTGTTACTATAACAAGGAATGCATGCGTGTCACTTCACAAACATATTTTAGCAGATCTATATGTTCTGTCTACCATTTCCCAAGCATCGTCTTGACAATTGCACAGTTGAATGATGACACAGTATTCTTAAAACGCCATTCAAGCTAAGTGTGTACTACTACAAAAACTGAGATGCTCCTAATTCAAAATTATAAGTAATTACAAAGTATAGGGTTACATATTTGACTGACCCCTGCCATTATGTTTTCTAGCACCAATATTTCTTAATTTTATATCAACAAGAAAATTACAATAATAAATAATTTGGCATAGAAGTATTAATCGAAATAATTACTCAACGATACTATTTGGCCTATGGTGGGTGACAGATTGGTCACGAATTATCTTTGGCTAAAGAGATGTATAATTATATAGGTATATAAATGATGTATAATTATATATATATATATATATGTTCTTCGATATATGCTGTCTAATTGTTTATATTGTTTCTACCTTTTTGGAAGTAGTAATTACCCTTATAAAAAAATGAAACATAACTTATGTCGAAATTGTTATTAGATTACTACACAATCACTACCAAAATATACACTTTTTCAGGACGTAATGAACAATCACCAAATATCGACAAAACGACATATTATAAGACTACACACACTGTTCTAATGCTTCAAAGATATTGTGATCACTTAGTGGAAATTCAACGTGAAATGAAAAAGAAATCTGGTTCCAGATTCACGGTCCATCCATATACATGTAGTTTATGACTGAGGTTAATATCTTCGAGGACATGGTTGTTCATGCAACATAAATATTAAATAGTAATTTAAGCAGATCAAAGAAATTCTATGTTTTCTGTCTTTGTATAGGTTAAAGGTCAAAATTCTCAGTGATATATGACTATTGCGTAACTTATTATGGAGAGAAAATGAGGCAAGTCTTATAAACATTGATTGAAAAAACCGCTATATTTAAAATACATGTACTGTTAAACACTATGAAAAATCATGTTATTTTTTCTCACATGAAGATTGATTAAGCACCCATACAAGGACATAATGTAACACATTGACCAGCTATTCTTGTATATCGCTGGACTAGTTGCTGCCTCCCATCTACATGTACATTATGTATGCCTCTATTTCATTTTGTTTTCAAAAAGTAAGAAGAATTGTATGGTGACTATGGTGATGCAGTTCAATTTATCAAAAGTTATAAGGCTCATAACCTAAACATCATTCACATCATTCAGTCTCTGGTTCTTTGATATATATTATGACAATGAAATGTAATGGCTTGATGGTAATCTATGAAGTGACAAATGGTCTAGGTTGTATAAACATGTAATTATATCATGTTATATTAACTATTGCATGGCAACGTCATTATGTAAACCCTGCTGAATTCATTTGGCAAATCTGCTGTATATTTGTAGGGAGATCCAGAATTTGAACACCATAAAGAATATCCCATGTTTCTACAGAACGGATTTCCAGATCTTTTTGATATGCCATGACAATTCTGTTGTCACCAGCTAAGGCATTAAATGTCACGACATGAGCACGAAATATTGGTGGGATGGTTCCTACAGACAGACTAGAGTAGTTGGTGTCAGGATTAATGTAGACGTTTTCCAACAGGTAATTGTCAGGTAAAGCTACCACCCTTGTCAGACTGTCAGGACGTAACAGGATCCTATGCTTTTATCACAAATAAGGATACAATAACCGGAGTGGTGAGCCATAATACAACAGTAATTAAGTAGACTTAACCAGTTTTTACTGGGACATACGTATACGTATACACTGTCTTCCCAAAGAAGGGCCACCCAGAGTGGTATGTGTAAAGAGTATAGCTTTTATTTGATGACCATTTTAAAGAGTATAGCTTTGGTGAAATCCTGCTTAAACAGATCACACCTTTGGTTTCTAAAAAAAAAAAAAAGTTTTTGCTTTACATTTACAATCTTTTCTATGGAAATTAAAATATATAACTTCACTTAGAAATTTCAGTCGAAAATACTAGCTTTCTTGACATCAGTGTCATTTTATCATGCTGTGCAAATACACATGTTTCATAATCATTTCGAAGGTCAATAAAACAATATACATTTACAAATATAAACATGCAAAGAAATATGGCTGCCAGGTAGCTGCCAATATATTTCTATCTATAAAGAATCACCACTAATACATGAAAACATAAGTATTGAAACAGTAAATATATTTTAACTCTTCAAACTACAATTGAGGTGTGGAAATGTGCGGGAGCACATCGTTGCCACTTTAATATATATATGTTCTGTTTTATAGTCTCATTTTTATTCATCCTTATATAATAAATGGGAAATATTCAAAAACGTCTTCAGCACGAAATTGTTCAGTTTGATAACTTATGTAACATGTAATTGTTTGTGTATAACATGAATTTTAAGTCAAGTCAGTATACCTTGTTTATGAAAAATATCAATCTACAGCTCTACTCACTAATAGTCAGACAGCTCTGTGACAAACCAACTGTACAAATAAATACATAGCCAATGGCTGATCCAGAGTGTAAATGACTGAAACACTGAAAAACATTGTTTACCTACTTATACATGCCATAACTTCTCAAGTTTTCGGAAGTCAAAAAAGGAAGACCGCCATTGTTTTGTTTGTCATTCTTGTAACTATAGTATAAAGCAAGAAGTACATTGTATGTTAATTACACACACAGTGCTTCAAAAAGGATATGTGTGTTATTAGTTCCTTATGGCTCCCACATGTACATTGTACCGGTAGCTTCAGTTGAAGAATTACAATGGTTTCTCCTTGATGACAGAACATTTGCTATGGGTTGAATTATAATGGTTTGTCCTTGTTCATAACTGCTTTAGCCTGGAGAAAGGCAATGATCTTCTTTGGCAGAGGCAGTTTGCTCAGATCTCTATAATTTGTCAGATGGAGTATTGCTCTGCGACACAGGTACTGCAGGTTCAATCGGGGTATCGGTAGCTTGTATGTGACTACTTTGCGGTGATAGGTACAATTCTTCATCAGAGATATGGATGCCTCACCAGGAGAAAAATAGGGGAAGACTTGAAGATTGATAACCTCTGACACTGGCCAATAACATCCACACACATCAACTTTGAACAAAATGTCTAGCGTCCGAAAGTTCAGCAAAGCAATCACATTGACACTGTACTCCTTACAATGAACAGGGTGAACGCAGCGCAAGGCTATGAAGTCACCAAGCGGACTGGATTTCATCTGCTGTATATTTGTAGGGAGCTCCAGATTTTGAACACCATAAAGAATATCCCATGTTTCTACAGAACGGATTTCCAGATCTTTTTGATATGCCATGACAATTCTGTTGTCACCAGCTAAGGCATTAAATGTCACGACATGAGCACGAAATATTGGTGGGATGGTTCCTACAGACAGACTAGAGTAGTTGGTGTCAGGATTAATGTAGACGTTTTCCAACAGGTAATTGTCAGGTAAAGCTACCACCCTTGTCAGACTGTCAGGACGTAACAGGATCCTATGCTTGTTTGTTGAAATATAGCACTCATACCATCTCCTACAGTGATAGAACATCAGAAAATGACCTATGACCTGGCTTGTCTCGATGTCCAGTATGTAGAACTTGGGTGACAAATAATACCTATTGGTGTTTATTTGAACAACAACAAGTCCATTGTTGTATGCAACAACGCTGCATTCCCTGCGATTGCGATTATGTTGAGAATGGCGAACCCATTGAGGGTCTGGAACAGGGACTCGAGGAAGTTTGAAATTACCAATATACCATTTCTGTTTTTCCACTATCTGTAATTCAGACTTAGACTTGAAACTAGGAACAAAGTATCGCCCACATGTAGTGTCAGGTTTTGCAAGTACTCCACACCTTCTCCTGGACTCGCGACAAGTAGTGAAATCAGCATAGTCTGCGTAGCCACAGATAGTGCGCTGCGTCTTTATCCAGCGACCATAGGAACAAGACTGCAGCACTCCAGTTACTGGTGTAGCCTGAATCAGTGACCAGTGCTCCACTTTGTTGCTACATCCAGGCCGCTTGTGGCTGTTTGAGTTCCCCATGCTGATCCATCAAACCCACCTGCAAAAACATGAATTTGTCAACTGTCATCAACTTGACTATTCCCCTGCTTATGTTTTGATGACCCAGCCACCCTTTATATATATTCTGAAATCTTATGGAGACCAATTGGAAGTACATGTTTCAGAGAGACTGGAAGTTGACAACATTCATGGAATTATCACAAATAAATTGATTATTATCCTAAATGTTGAAAAACATTATGTACATTTTTCCAACTTTCTTGTGTAAGGTTAAAACCTCAACTGCCTGTCAAAAATGAATACATTTCAAGATATATAAAGTGTTGCCAAAGATAGTTATAGATGAAGACTGTAAGAATAAAACAATTCTTGTAATTGTTATATATTTAGCCTTAAGGTGTAGGGTTCCACTGTATCATTTATAATTACAAAGAAGAGTTCCACTTCGAAGCTCTATATGTATATTTTTTTTCATTTTGGAGTATTAGTATTAATCACTGATCTGGTGACTACTGTATACCAGGAAATGTTCGCTGCAGTTTATAGCTAATTTATCATGACAGCGAATATTAGTACAAAGCATGCAATGGTTGGAATTTTATAAGTTCCGCCTACAAAAATTCATGAGGGAGTAGTCCTTTCTTGCAGAGTAGTACTAATTTGGGGAGGGAGTAGCCCTCAGATGGAGAGATATAAGTGATTTTAGGGAAATAGGACATTTTATTGTATTGATTTTATGTCGGGAAAACTCAGTAGAGGTATAATAATTATAGTTATCTTATGTGAAGGGCGAAATTAAAACTAGGCAAAACTATATTATATCGACAAAAACATATTTGACTTGCCGAAAGTTTCCTAGTATAGTACTGCAGTATACCAGAAATCCCCATGCCCAATAGCCCAAATTAGAAAACTGGATTACCTGGAGAAAGAATACCAACTGGCAGACTGCCCCATGCTAGCTTGTGACCCAGCAGTGGAGGGCTAGTGACCATTGATGGTCAGATGCTGAAACTACTCTGCAACCATGGCCCTTTATAATCAGATTGATGAAATCTGTACATTTTTACAAAATGGCAAACCATGTACATGTACGTATACTCAGTTTTAGCATCTGCTTTGTCGTTTTACTTAATGACAAAACATAAACTCAATTTCAGTATTTGGTTTGTGTATAACAATTGTATTGTTTACAATCTGACAAAAACAATTGATTTGTTAATTATTGTACATACGCTTACAGCATAGCCGAATCAACATCAATTTTGTGGACAACTCGTACACATATTACACCTTTGTATGCACACACTTCACTAGTCATTTGTCTGATGAATTGAAGGTGACAGAGTATGTATACCGAAATAGTCATGAAAACGTCAATTAAAAACACTTATTGGTTGTGTAACAAGAACTTTTCATAATATATAATGCATGGCTTTATCCAGGAATTGTTTTTTACTACTGTACCCTTTTTCCATGCAAGTAGAAAATAGGCCTGTCGCAGGCAAGGCAGGTGTCTGCAAGCCCCTCTCTCATAACTCACTAAGTGATTTTTTGGTCAGATTTTAAGTCAATTTAAGTGGTCAATTGTCATGCACAACGCGAATCCAAACAAGACGCCCAATGGGTCTGAATCACTCACCTGGTATTAATCTCACACTTGTAATCTTAAAAGTGGACTAATATACAGCTACAGGCAAAATATCTGTTCCATTCATTTAAATCTAATAAATGACTTAAACATATGACGCTTCTGACTTTAAAAGTCGAACAAGGACATTATTAATATAAGTTTAACAGAGTTTATAGTCTTCTGTCCCAGCATGCTTCTGGCTAAATATCATTACCCTGGACCTTTTGAATATATTCAGAACAAGTCATTTAAAGATTTAAACATATTTGATCCCTGTGACCTTGAATATGAGCGAAGGTCATTTATTTGAACAAACTTGTTAGCACTTCATCCCAGTATATAACTGGCAAAATATCATAACCCTATACCTTTTGGTTATTGAGAAGAAGTTGTTTAAAGGTTTTTAATATGTTTGACCCCTGTTACCTTGAAAATGGGTCGTGAAGGTCATTCGTTAAAATAAACTTGGTAACCCTTCATCTGAGCATGATACTGGTCAAGGTCATTCATTTGAACAAACGTGGTAGCCCTTCATCACAGTATGCAACAGGCCCAATATCAGTACCCTGCTGGGCCTTTTGGTTATGGAGAAGAAGTTGTTTGAAGATTTAAAGACATCTGAACCCAGTGACATTGAAAGTTGGTCAAGGTCATACATTTTAACAAACTTGGTAGTCCTTCATCCCAGCATGCTACAGGCCCATATTGGCTGGCGACACTTTCTTAACTGTACATATTAGTACCTAGTAGCTTCCTTTGGTCCGGGAACCAAACTTAGACATTTTATCAGATAGATGTCAAATCAATATCTATCTCAGTATCTGTCCAAATATCTACAAGTAAGTCTGGTGTCAGGGACAAAGGAAACTCGGGATTTGTTGTGTTGATATCGGCCATCGTACGACTCAGAATGATGGAATGATTTGACATGGAACTAGATATGGAACCGTAAAAGAGCTGGACTCAAACTTTACATGTACATTAATGTAACATTATAGGAGAAGGGTGAATGCACTAGATATCCTTGGTAAGGCTACAGTACCAAACAAAACAGGTCAACCTGAACTGATATTATTCTGTAAACACGCGACTAAATCGAAATAAACGTCACATATCTCTGTGCAATAGCGCATATACGTATTGTCCTGAATATGCAGTTCAACAAAATGACCGAAATAAATGTAAACACAGCTATCCTACCTTGTTGTGAATGTGTGAATCTGAATGTCGATGTCAAAAATCAAAACACTGCGTCTCTAAAATGCTTGACACGATGATGAACACCTTCATTTCAAACCTTTCGTCGACATTGACAACGTCATTCAAATAGAAGTAACCGATAAAACTCGTATAGAAATATTATTTTAGTTTCCAAATCTAGTTTAGAAAATTGTTGATTATTTTTACTTGATTTTATTACATTTTGTTTCAAATTAAACCGGGTAATCATCGAATAACTCGAAGCATTTTCTCGCGGTTTTATAGTCTATCGACTACATGTAGCTACTTTTCATTTCGTAAGCATCATGGCGTCGTCCTTGCAGAACACGATTCGGCAAAAATTTGGATTACAGTCTGTTGACGACACATACATGAAAAAAATAGATCTTTCAACAAAGGATGGAGCGAAGTATCTTGACGAGAACCAAAAGTATTTTGTGAAGAAAGTAGAGAAAGCAAATTTAGTGCGATATGCTCAGTCTCAAAAAACAAAGAAGCGAGGCGGATACATCGGACTGTTCCTGTTTTTCTCTGTTATTGGATTATGTATCCTTTTCAATGACATGGCATGTTTTACACGTTAAATGTATTTTGCCCTTTGTCATAGTTGTTTAGCCCACTAATATGTAAAAGGTTAATGTCCAGTCCAAGGTGTCTAGTCCTTCGGTAACGAGACTAAAGTCGTTTCGGGAATTTTTCCGGGTTGTTTCGGGACATGTCAAAAGTCGTTTCGAGATTTATCTTTTTTCACTTTTCTTCTGTAGATACCATTGCCTTTTTTCTTTAAATACATTTTAGTGTCAAATAAATTTAAACAATCGATTGGATAAAATTTAAGTATTATCAGGGGTTGACACTAACTTTTAATAGGTGGTGGACCGCAGGTCCACTTGCTCTCTTGATCTGGTGGACCTGGTTAATTTCTGGTAGACCTGAATAATATTCTCAGATCTGGGGCGCTTTGCGCCCCGGTCGACGAGCGTAGCGAGGAGTGGGGGGTGGGTTCGGGATGGGGTACCCCCCCTCCTGAATAAGAGGGGGGTATGGGGGTCCTCCCCCAATTTTTTTTAAAAGCTAGATGCAAAATCCTGGCATCTGAGGGTTTTAAACAAATAATGAAGGTTTTTTAATTTTCTGTAAAATACTTGTTTTTTATCCTTATTTTTTTATTTTTTCCATTTATGACCAAGTTTTAGTAAATGACACAGAAACATGAAACAATTTTCTCCTTGTTTATTTTTTTTTACATAGCTCCCATCCAAAGGTGTTTGAAATTCTGACTGTAAATTGAGATAAAGATCATATGAAAAAATAAGGATAAAATAATATACTTTTTTATAGTATTATACCTTTTTTATATGATCTTTATCTCAATATACAGTCAGAATGTCAAACAAATTTGCCCCAACAGTAGTCTTTACGTATTTTGTTGCACCTCTATTCAATCCTTCCTGGACATTTCGGAATCATCTTCTGAGTGCAGCATACCCTACATTTCATTAAGTTTGTGTCAGTATCATTATTGAGCCATGTAAACGATTTTTCCATGACTCCTGAAAGGATATCATCCTTTTTGTTGCCCATACAAACTTCGTGTTGTTTTTGTTCTGGTGAAGTTTTTAACTTTTTTTTTGCCAGTGGTTGTAAACCAAGCCATTTAAAAATCGCGACACAGGCGATACGGTACTAGTCTAGTACAGATACTAAGTTAATCGACGGACACGATCACCTAAACGATATACGCTATAGAATACGATAGAAATCAAAACGTAACACGAAATTGTGAGGCTAAGTTTACCTTCATTTATCGGTTGACCACCGTGATCGTGACGTCATCGTCATTTTAGTGCTTATAATAGCGGCAAACTATATACCACTAGCGACTCAAACGCTGAAAAGATTCCGACTTACCGCAAGCGGATTCACGCACTTCACTCGTCCAAGAATGATAACGACAACTTTTAGCGGGTTAACAACACGAAAATACGATACATTTTTTAACCAGATGGGATTTTACGGCTCGCTGGCGAAGGAAATAAAGTCTTTATTATTATATTTCTGAACAATATTCTCAAATATATATACACTAATCAAGTAATATGTGGTGGACCGGCGGTCTACCAGCTTTGGAGATTAAGTGGACCGTCCAAGATTTTGGTGGACCCGGTCCTCCGGTCTACCGTTAGTGTCGACCCCTGATTATAGCCTTCTCCCGTCATACAAACATGAATAGAAATACACAACATAATAACATCGTTCAAAGTATATTAGCTTGATTTGATGAATTGATTCTCATACATGTCTCAAACATATTCTATGTGTTTCACGCTTTTACTTTCATGAAATTTAATTTCAATATAGGGAAAATAAAATGCTGAAATCATTGAAACTCATTCGTCTCTCTATGTCGATAATGGAGAATATAGTGAATTGAAAACATATTATTACAATATCAAACAAGCAATCAACCTATCAATAACGAAAGAAATTGAATGTTGAATTTCATAAGTTCCTCTAGATCTGTATGTGATAATAAGATTAGTTTCACCAGGTATCAACACACTGTCAATCGGGTAAATGTTGGTAGGTATCCCCTCAAGCACTAGCAATCTGGTAACTCTAATGATCCAAAGCACGGGTAAGTCGTTACGCAGGTCATAGACTAAAACCATACTTGTGTATTTAAAGGACTTGATATGAAACGGGAGCGAAATGAAATTTATAAGTGAAAATTGTATATGTCCCGAAACGACTTGATTAAGTCTCAAAACATCTTGTGTCATGTCCCAAAACGACTTTGGGACTCCCGAAACGACTTGTTACCGAAACTACCTGTTACTGAAACGACTAGCATTCAAGTCCTATCCAGGCCTAGGGAGAATAAGGGTGTGTTGAGTTCCAAATAGAATGAATGCAAAATGGAGAATTTTATATCTTTTTTATAAGAAAAATAATATTGATGAACAGTGCGAACAGTAACACTGAAAAGTATTAAGTTATTTGACTGACGTTTCAAGGTCCTGGGTTCGAATCCCTGTCTGAATGCTGCATTTTTTCTTCCCATTGCAGCACACATTTGATTACTGTTACAAATGACGTTGTTATTGCATGATCATATATTGCGGCTGATTTTTTTTTATCATATTTCATGTGAAAGTTTAGCTTGGTACTTATAATGACCATATGTTATATATATATGCATATTTCATTTTCAGAATGGTTGAAATTCGAATAAAAGTGTGGCAGGGTTCAATTGTACATAGGTTTAAGGTCGCATTCTAGCTTCAAGCTAGAGGGAATTTCCCTTTAGCTCAGTGGTAGAGCGTCCGACTAGGAACCTGAAGATCGGGGGTTCGATCCCCGGTGGAAGCACACTATTCTCTTTCCTGTTACAAATGTTGTCCGTTGCCTTCTCTGTGGTGACAGGGAGTTAGAACATAGGTTGTGGTGTGCGAGGGCGAACACATTTAAAAAGGGGGGAGTAGTGTGGCAGGGTTCAATTGTACATAGGATTAAGGTCGGCTTCGAGCTAGAGGGAATTTCCCTTTGGCTCAGTGGTAGAGCATCCGACTAGGATTCAAGGGTAACCGATCCCCGGTGGAAGCACACTATTATCTTTCCTGTTACAAAAGGTTTGGCCCCCTGGAAGTTACATTGTATATTGGATTTTGATAGCTTAAGTTTGTTATTATCTGAAGAAGTCTTTGACATTTAGGTTCCCAGTAAATATATTGGTTCATAAATATATATTTGAATATCAGTCATATTATATAATTAAGACTAATTGGAACAGCAATATGGTCGCCACCAGCCATCTTGTACATGTACGTAGCTGTATGGTACTGGAAGAACCTCAATATCAAGTACATTTCCAGGGTTGGAGGAGTACTCTTTGGATTTAATTTGTTGGCACTAAAGTTTTAAAAGTTTATAAGTTTGTTTTTTTGACCAATGTATTTTAAAAGTTAAGGAGCATCGACCCTACTTAATGAACATGTTTGTTTTGTCATATTTTCCTGTTGTCATTTAATTTCTATATAATGAATTAGCCATTTTTAATACTGTACTGCAAATATATAGCTAACACCTGGTATTGAGCCAACAACCTATAGATTTCCAGTCTGCCACATGCACTCTTTAATTGACAAGCTAATGGGAGTATACCCTCTGCTTCGGCTTGAAACTAGCATTATAGGTTATCACGATCATTTATGTACAATTAAACCTTCCACACTAGTAACCCCCTCCCCTCCCAGACCATGCCTCTTTGAAGTGTTTTTTCGCCGTGGTGTGGCGTCCGTCCATCATCAATATTTTACTTGAAACAACTTCTTATGAATAACCAAGAGGCCTAAGCCGATGATATTTGGCCAGTAGCATGTTGGGATGAAGGGCTACTAAGTTTGTTCAAATGAATGACCTTGACCCACTTTCAAGGTCACATGGGTCAAATATGTTAAAATCTTCAAACGACTTCTCAATAACCAAAAGATATAGGGTACTGATAGTGGGCCTGTAGCATGCTGGGATGAATGGCTACCAAGTTTGTTAAAATGAATGACCTTGACCCACTTTCAAGGTCACAGGTGTCAAATGTCTTTAAATCTTCAAACAACTTCTTCTCAATAACCAAAAGGCCCAGGGTACTGGTATTGCGCCTGTAGCATGCTGGGATGAAGGACTGCCAAGTTTGTCCAAATGAATGACCTTGACCCACTTTCAAGGTCACATGGGTCAAGTGTCTTAAAATCTTCAAACAAATTCTTCTCAAGAACCAAAAGGTATAGGGTTATGATATTGGGCCTGTAACATGCTGGGATGAAGGACTGCCAAGTTTGTCTAATTGAATGACCTTGGCCCACTAACAAGGTCAAAAGGGTCAAATGTCTTAAAATCTTCAAAAAACTTCTTCTTAATAACCAAAAGGCCCAGGGTAATTAAATTAGGCCTGTAGCCTGCTGGGATGAAGGACTACCAAGTTTGTTCAAATGAATGACCTTGACCCACTTTCAAGGTCACAGGGGTCAAATGTCTTAAAAATTTTTAAACCACTTCTCAATAACCAAAAAGGCCCAGGGTACTTATTATATTGGGCCTGTAGCATGCTGGGATGAAGGGCTACCAAGTTTGTTCAAATGAATGATATTGACCCACTTTCAACCTAATGTCATATGTTTAAATTTTTTAATAGGTTCTTATGAATCAATCACTGATATTCTGCTTGTAGCTGAAAATTAGTCCATTTTTAAGATTACAAGTGTGAGATTAATACCAGGTGAGCAATGCAGGCCCATTGGGCCTCTCTTTTAAATATGCCCTCGAACACCTCTAGAACCCAGTTTCTATCTCCGTCTCACTACAGAAAGTGCAATAGACACAATTTGTAAAATGAAAAAGATTGGTGTGCTTCTACTGTGGATGATAAACAAACTGAACTGGTATCCAGATATATTTATCTACTGACCACTATCTGTGAACTTACACTCAGAAACACTACTATGTCAAGCAGTGCAATTGTTTATTCCAGAAAGTAAATGCTTTCATTTAATGATTAGAACTCATCACTATCTTAAGAAACAATAGGACCAAATGCCTTTTTTTCTACTTATAGTTATCTGTCTGTCTGTCATCTTGACTGTCTGTGTGTGTGTATGTGTGTCTTTCCGTCTCTCTTGCTGTGTCTGATTTTATGTAAACCAGTAAAATATTACCCAAGGCAATTTAAATTTTGAGATTATAGGAAACACTATTATCAAAAGTAACTCTAGCTTGACTGAAAGTACATCGTGATTCGAGGAATGATCTACAGGAGCAAATGAGTGGTTAAAGACACAGGAATGAGGATGGACATGAATGTGTGCTCTCCCAATGGAGCTTTTAGGGAAATTCTCATTAGTAAGGAGCTAGAAGATGACCATGATACACACTAAAACCTGCCACAATAATAGGTTTTTAATTACAGACTGATGATCGATTATGTTCAAAATCAAAACTGCATAAAACTTGCTTGGAATCCATTCAATATTTAAGAGCGAAACCTAATGTATAGTCAAGAGCTCTGTGTTTATTATTGTAAAAATAATGTTGTCATTTTTAGCTCATCTGGTTCGAAGGACCAAGGTGAGCTTATGCTGTACTGCAGCGTCCTTCGTCTGTCAGTCAACTTTTCCTTTAAAACTGTATTAGTCCTGAACAGCTTTATGGACTTTGACTAAATTGGGCCTGGAGCATCTTTGTATTTGGGTACTATTCAGTCCCATAAAATTATAAACCGATTATGCAATTAGTCATCAATCTGTTTACTACTGCCAATTCAAACATCATCGATTATGATTTTAAACTGATTCAGATTGCCAATCACTACTTTTAACAAAAACAAATTAAGCCATATGCTTTTTAGGTCACCTGAGAAAAAGTCTCAAGTGACCTATTGTGATCGCCTTTTGTCCGTCGTCGTCCGTCGTGCGTCCGTAAACAATTTACATTTTCGACTTCTTCTCCAAAACCCCTGAACCAATTTCAATGAAATTTTGCAGGGACCTTCCATGGACAAAGGTCAACAAAAATAGT
>NW_018480059.1:0-48988 GCF_002113885.1 Mizuhopecten yessoensis | reverse complement strand
TAATAACTTGATTGGAATTATAACCTTGAATTGACAGTTTGATACTTTGAAAATTTTGAGCCAGCCCTACCCCCAAGGGCTGTAGGGTGGGGCTCAAAGGAGTCAGTGTGCTAAAATTTCTTCATTTTCCTTGTTAAGAATCAGAGGTGCTAGTTTCAAATCCTTTTTAGTCTGAAATCTGTATGCTAGATATTGAGTAAGGTGGTTTTATTGTTTTTTGTCACTTTGAATAATATTTCTGTTCATGTTAAAAACAAAATCAACTCTCTGTATAAATATATCAGGTGACTGTTAAGGCCCATGGGCCTCTTGTTTGTAGTTTTATGATAGCTACATGTAATAAAACATTTTGCTGTTAATAAAGTAATATTCCAACTTTTAAAACCAACCTCATTTGAAGTAAAAGTAACTGAAAATGTTTATGTTGAATATTTTTAGGGATAAAACAAGTATTATTGATTGCTTTTCCTGGTTATGGTAAGTGTATACCAGAGCAGGTAACCCAGATTGATAACGAGCACTCCCAGCTTGTTAACATAACGTGAATTGGGGGCAATGCTTCATATCTTCTGAATTCTTCCTTATGATCCTTCACTATTTGTTCAGATGCAGGAACCATCCACAGTATCAAACAAGAAAAATTCTTGGATGAATTTGAAAACCCAGAACAATCCTAGTGTTTCCTTTTCTTGTGTGAAAAGTGTTGGGTTGCTGCCTATTGTGTCCTCTGTTTACTTGACTGCAAAGAATAGGAAAGAAGTGTGGGTGGATATTGGCTTTGAAATATTAATCATGGATTGAAGTACAATTATGTGGGCTACAAAAAATGTTTGACTGATCACAAGGAGATGCTGATCCCTAAAAAAATCCCAAAGCCTTATACGAAAGGAATGCCACACTTCATTCAGATATGTCTGCTGTAATGGATGGATCAGTGAATTTAACAGAATATTACTTGATATGTGGACATAAAAAAAGGAGCAGTTGTGGCTTAATATAAGTTTCTGCGAACACATGTTGTTACAGATGTGGCTGTTGGATGTTTTAATTTAATTATAGCATTATAATTAGCTGGTTTATTAATGTTTGCAGTACTAGGTTTTGTTCTTTAATTCATTGTACACTATTTTTCAACACAGGTAAATATTTTGAATGGTTATGATGTAATGAATAATAAAACCTTGTTAATAGTATGAAATGTTTTGTATATGATGTATGTCAGACATTAAAGTCATTCACTTGAAGCAATTTTGTTTTCTCTATACAAAACTACTCTTAATATAACAGAACGTCTGTTAATGCTACAGAACATCTATTAATCCTACAGAACATCTTTTAATATCATCGAAATGGCTTACTGATTAAGAGAAAATAAAGTAGATTAAGATAAATCTATTCCCAAGTTTTACTGCAGTAAGAAAAGATGAACATACCTCTTTGGTAAATATTTTAGCTCGTTAGAATAACTGTATAATGTATTTAATTTATCGTCTCATAATTTGAGTGACTAAAGCATACAGCAAAGATGATTATGCCTGGGTTTCATCACAGTAGCATGCCTACCTTTGGTTTTGAGTGAAGTAGTAAAAACGAAAAAAATGGATTGTACTTATTTTGCTTTATATGAAATAGTTTCAAAATCATTAAGGCACAGATCTGTGATTTCATGCATGTTCAATGAAAATTGTTCTTTTCATTACTTTACTCTAGTTTTACCTGTTTTTCAGAGGTGTGACATGTTCCCAAATGACAAGAAGCCAGGAAAAATATATTTCTTTTTCCTTTCAACTTTCCATTTGAGGAACATGATATGCCTTGCTTGTCATTCGGAAGAAAACACAGATTTATGTTGTTACAAATGTACTTGCATATCAAGAGTACAGGTTGTACCTGTAATGTCAGTGGTAAAATGGGTTGAGTGCAGGTCAAATGAATTTGAAGCATTAAAATAAGAAATGGGTCTTCCATCCCGTAGTTCTGAGTTTGATATTTACATTGTGTTTTTCATGCCGAGCAGTATGTTAGTAGTTTGTGTTCACCTGAGAAATGACCTTTTACATTCAACTTTTGTCCTTTATAGTGCATCCTCTGTTATGAGTTGACATTCCCATTTTCAACTCCTCAGAATTAAGCATTCTGATGAAAAATTGAGGATAATCATCATTATATTTAGTCTTGGATGGGAATCAGAGTCTGGTAAGAAGCGACTGACCCCTAGAAGGCTGAGGTGAAGGGCCAAAAGAATCTAAAAGGAATTCAATAAAATAATCTGTAGATGAGAATCAAAATATATACTCAGTCAAGAAGGGGCTGCCCCGTAAAGGTCTTCAGATGGGGGCCATGATTAAGGGGCCATTACGTGCAAAATCTTGTAACTGGTAGATTTGGACGAACTTTTCATAAATTACATTAAGATAAGTGGGAACAAAACTTTATAGCTAAAAAGGCACTGACCCCATGAGACAGGCAGCTAGGGTATATATCTATCATGGGTAACAGAGTGTGTAACCTTTGAGTTCTATCTGGAGAATTTGACAAAGATTTCACAAAATTGTACTTATGATGATGAGGATCTGTATTTTATAATCAAGATGGGGCCATGCCAACCACCCTCCTCCCCCCACTGCCAAAGTGAGCTTAGGGGTATGGATTAAGTAACTTATTGTAATTCACATTAGTGTCTGATATGCAAGATGGATCGAAATTTAACCTCCAATATTTCACCTTCTGCTGTCTTCAAAAACTTTAACTAAAATGTTAGTCATTTAATTATATTGATTTAATTACAGTAACATGTACCTTATAGGACAGTTATAGGTTATTTTACCATCAGCGAAATGAATCCGAAGACATATATGCATGTATACATAGCTGCTATGTTTTAAGAGACAATTTGGGAATGTTATTTCAATGAGACGAGTGACTACATCTTATGCTGGAAGCAGAGGTACTAGCCTCGTCTGTCAATACACCTACATTGTATACTATAATTGTAGGTGTATTGACAGCAAGGCTAGTACCTGTGCTGCAAGGGTACTGTGTAGAACTGGTTTCTTTCATGGGTAGTGTAATAAGTTCATATAGAATATCTCACAAACGTTAACTGATTGAGAGAAATTCAACAATGTATGCGCTTGTCTCGTATAGCCCAAGCTTCCTCTGGCCCTGACACCAGACTTAGACATTTTGACAGATAGATGTCTGGTGTAGACATCTTTCTGTCAAAATGTCTAAAGTCTGGTGTTGGGGCCAGGCCTCACCAGACATCTATCTGTCAAAATGTCTAAAGTCTGGTGTCGGGGCCAGAGGAAACTACGCTAGCGTTTGTATTGCCTTCCATGTTAGGCATCAATTTTAACGAGAATCTGGGGGAAAAATACATGTAGTGCTGTTGTATAATTTCTGGAATGCGTTGTAAACCAGATGTCCCCCCATCACAGAAGTTAAATGGTACACAATCTCTTTTTTTCATCAGAGATAAAACACATTTGTTTTATTTCCTTCAGAGTAAAACGTTGATTGATCATGAAATATACTTTTCACACATTCCCACAGTTCCCGTATTGCTAGTTATTAAAACTTGTTACTGATTATAATTATTAATTAAGAGATTATTAGTTTAAATTCAACTGCATATTGATAAAAGAGTTATTTGTTTGGGGACTTATTGTTTTTACTCCGATTCTTCTTCTTCTTATTATTCTTTCCTCTTCTTTTTCTTCTTCTTTTTCTTCTTCTTCCGCTTCCCGCCGTAAAGATTTCCAACACTTTTCTCAGAAACTATAAGGCTGATCTCCAAACTTTGAGGGATTATTACTGATAGCCTCTAGATGTGCAAACACATTTTTGTTTTTCCGATCACCATCCAAGATGGCTGCCACAGCCTCTGATTGGCTGAAACATTTTGAGCCATAACTTTTGTTATATTTTTTGTTATATTTGGCGCTTCAAAATAAAATTTTGAGGAAAGTATCTGTATAGGATGTGCTCTAAAGTCGAATAAAAATAATTGACATTGTCAACAAAATGGCTGCCATATCGTGGCTTCTGATTGGTCGAAATTTAGATATTGTCCAATTTTGATGAAAATAGGTTTGTAGGTAAAGTATAACACCAGAAACACAATGCTGACATCCGTCATCTGATATGACAATATAGCCACCATAGCCACCATTTGCGTGCTCTAAAGTTGAAATAAAAAAATATATTTGACATTGTCAACAAAATGGCCAACACAAATTTTTGAAATTTTTGGGAAATTAAAATTTTTAAAGGTGTTCGCTAAAGATAGTCAATGTCACCTATCCTAGTTTACATGTTTTATAGATATTTTCAAATGCATTCCAAATTTGGCATGTAGGTGTATGGTGGTACCGCGAACTCAACCATGACATTCATTTTCTAATTAGACAAAATGACTGCCATTATGCTGGTTACAGTACTATTTGGTAGAACCTCCGTTATTGTTTAATTTCGTTCAAATTTAGTATTTTTGTGTAATATCGCATTGCAAATTCAACTGCGACATTTGTTTTCTAATTTGACAAAATGGCCACCATATACTGGCTTCTGATAGGTCGAAATTTAGATACCGCTCAATTTTTGTGGAAATTGGTTAACAAGGGTATTGGGGGACTGCATGCGTATTCAATCGCATAGGTTATGTTGCCATATCAACCACACGGAGGCTTCTGAATGGTACAAATTTAGATAGTGTTCGATTTTGATGACAATCGATATATAGGGGTAATAAAGGACTGCAAATTCAATCACATACCTTCATTGCCATAGCAACCACACAGGGGCTTCTAATTGGTCGCAATTTAGAAATTGTTCGATTTCACTCAAATTTAGTATGTATGTGTACATTGTATAAAGGCATTGCGATCATTTTCTGATGCATCTTTGCGACTATGGGGTAGATATTGTTCGATTTTGATAAAAAAAAAATGGTATATAGGGGTATTAGCGGACTGCAAATTCAACCGCATATGTTTCGTTGCCATAGTAACTATATAGCAACCACACGGAGGCTTCTGATTGGTCAAATTTATATATTGTTTGATTTTTATGAAAATTGGTATATAGGGGTATTAGGGGACTGCAAATTCAACTGCATAGTTTTTGTTGCCATACCAACAACATGGAGGTAGCAGAGTACAGTAGAAATGGCTTGACCCTCAAAATGAAGGGCATGTCTCGGATAAACATGGACAGCTGATTCATCCTGCACAACACCTACATTTGTATATATATATATATATAGATAAACTACATTTTGAATACGTTTATTTAGAAGATTTTTTTTTTCAAAAGGTGATTTTCCCCGGATTTGGGACTTGTGAAAACCACAGCTACCACATCAAAAACCGCCTAAAAGTGTAAAAAAACATGATTTAACCCAAAATTTGACCCACGCAAGTGGATTTCTTTTCTGAAAACCTGTCTTAAATAAAATATCATCTACTCGGTCGCAGAAACTCACGTTTTAGCATAGGTCCTCAAACTGATTTTTTCACAATATTTACACATGTGCTGAGTACAAAAAAGGCTACATGAAAAGCTAGCTTTTGTTGTGTAGACACAGATTCGTAAATGGCCAAAAATGTAGTCTCAAGCCAAATTCGATTTTTTTTTAAATGTTAAGCCAACATAGTCCAATTCATCATGTATATGCCAATTTAAGAGCTGATTTTTAAAAAAAGTTTTGATACATGTAATATTACAAGTGTTATTCATTGTACAAAAATATCACCCATGACCATTGTACGCTACTGTACACTGCTACCTTATACCAGGGACGTATATATATACTGTTCCTGCTTATACATCACTTTCTTTTTCCCAAAATTTAATGAAAACCTTTTAAATGTCTGGAAAATGACACAATAAGCAAAAAGATGTTTCCTTTCTCACTTCAAAAGTGACCGAGTAATATGAATTCTCATGAGAGGTGAATTTTTACCAATTCTGCTCTCAAACTACCAACAAAGGGAGGTAATCTGGAAAATTAAAACTTGAATAGGTTTGTAATTTTTGATGAATTCAATTTCTTTTTGGGTGAAATATCATGCTTTGAGATCATGTGCATGTGAAAAACAAAACGGTACAGTGATGCTATGATGTTTCTGTCTTGTTTGATAACGTCATAGTAACTGTGATGTCGAAATTCAGATATTGTTCGATTTCACTCAAATTTAGTATGGACCGCATTCTTTGTGAACCGTTTTGAGACGACCTACGAACTAGGATGTGATAAAGCGGTATATAAGAATCTACAATTATCATTATTATCATAAGGTGTTTTATGCCATTGTGATCATTTTCTGATGTATCGTTGCGATTATTGGGGCAGTTTGGGAGACTTCTGTAATGGTCCCCATTACAGTTAGTACTTGTTCTTATTGTAAAAACAAACAAACTCACTTTTGAATAGTGTCGAGACATTAGTACTGTACATGTGTTTTATTTGCTACCCAGCTAAATCATATATATATATCATAAGTATCTCGATAAAAGTGACCTAAAGATAATATCAGCTTGCTTTGCGGTTCGTCTCGCACTTGCAACTCTGACGGAATATTAATTTCAGCAACAAAAAAATAGTATGCTTTCTAGCAGTTATTTCATGGATAATTTATCCGTAATAAGTAATGTGTGTCCCCCTTGGTATTTTATAATACTTCCTAACTTTGAATCACTTGCTTTTTGAAGCGACCTTAAAGTTTCCATTTCAAATCTTACTTTCTGAAGGTCTCGGGTTGATTGTTGGAAACCTCATTTTCCACGGATCCTCGGAGTCATTTCGGCAGAGACAGAAAAAAGACGTATCGGAGTGTTTTTCTTCTTCTTAGAAATATATCATTTATTATCCCAGCGGTGAGCCATAAGATTTTAGGGGTTGGGGCTCATGTGGTTCCGCACAGTGCACATAATCATGTATTCAAACAGTACTATAGAATTACATATCACATTTCAACATGAACAGTCACAAATCACGTTTGTGTCATATTTACAAATTCAATAATATTACTTACTAAATCATCCTTATGGAACTCATATCAAAGCATAGTTTTCTTTAACGGACATGTTATTTGTTAACCTATATTTGATGAACAACCCCTGTCTCCGGCACACAAACACACATGCACGTTTACATAACACGCATGAAGGCACGTCCTTAAATGACTTTAGCTGTTAATAGGACGATCAATAAAATAAACCAAAGCAAATCACTTGATGAACAATCTTTTCTTCTTTTTCATTTGATAATAAAATCTGTTTTACGTGAAATATTTGAGAAATTTGTAACAAAAGAACAGCTGAAAGTCAATATTTGAAATGGCATTCATAAACAAATTCCGTCTCTTGAAAATACAGAAACAACTCCCAAGGGTAGAGATATACATACATTTATATACTTAGTTTGGCATTCTTTGCTTTTCCTGTTCAATCAAGAAGGACAAGCTTCCGCAAATAATATAAATTAAATAATCGACGCCACTTTTTATTTGATAAATTTATACCAATTTTTTAAATAAACTCTCGACATAAAACAAATTCATTTAGTTTTGAACATAATAAAAACAAGCATTGAAAAGTCTCAATCTCACTTTCATACACATGACATAATTCATACTCATCTTGACCAATCATTTTGACCAATCATCTTGACCAATCATTTTGACCAATCATCTTGACCGATCATTTTGACTTCATTTTCGTAAAAAATGGAATTACGTGCAACATAAGACCACACGGTAGTGAAAATAGTTTCAAAAGTATGACAGAAAAACTATTTATCTTAGAATTCTGTAGCTTTCCGACATTTGAATTTTTCTTGTAAAACACATAAATAAAAAATACGTGTGGTTTTAGGAAACGTTTGTACTTTATCACCATTATCATTCGTAAATAGAATAAAAGGTTTCGACTCTGTTCCAATACATGTATGGCAATTCTTCGAAAAATATTTATAATCTGGAGGAATGCAACGCATGCATGACATTATTAAAAACGAATAACAAATTTCCATCCATATTATTTTTCTATCCGTGAACAATCTCAATAGCACGTACCCTAGGAAACGTCGGTATCGCTTCAAAGGTAAGGTGTTGTAGTTTATATACATCAAAGGAATTGGGCATAAATTACATTAACATTATGCACGCTCTTTCACTTTGTAAAACAATATTATATGCTATACAATGGAAGACGACTAGGTGTAACATAATATCAAATCTAGCTATAATGTGAATAACAAATAGGCGACAGACAAACACTCGACACACTCGTGATTTCAGACAGATCTTGATAGGCAAGACAGATAAAAAACAATTTTCTTATTCCAGCCATTGCAAAATTGCTGGCAAAATTGGTTCGCCATTCTTTAGAAATCTATCATTAAAATACATAAAATAGTGTCCCCGTTAGTAATACTTCATTCTTCACCCGGAACATTTTCATGGATTTTAAAATGTAAAAATATACTTTTGGTTAAAAACTTAAGGTCTTTATCAATAAATGTACAGTAAATAATTAAGTACTTTGTTAATAAAATCCGAAGTTTTATTTAAGTGTTACTGTATTAAGCATTTTCACAAATACTTTTACATTGTCAGTGGTGATTGTAGCTCACCTGGTTCGAAGGACCGAGGTAACCTTTTGCCATACTGTTGCCTTCATCATTCGTCATTCTTCAAACGACTTCATCGCTGATTAAACCAAATTTGGTTGGAAGCATACTCAAGTGGTGGGGATTCAAAATTGGACAAATGAACTCCCGGTCGGTAACGGGCAGGGTGGGGGGTACCCCTGGGAGCGGGGATGGTTGAGCCATAAGATGAACACAAACATGATATAAGAATTGACTCCGGGGTCTGGCCCCATCAATAGGAACTTAATTTCTGTGTCACAGCTTGGAAAAGGTTGAACCCTCCCCCCACCCCCATAACGATATATACAATTTGTGGGCATATAATATAGTATGGATATATATTCTTTTAATAGGTTTGGCCAAGGGGACTGACCCTATCCCCGCGTTTTCATTGACCATACTAATTCAAGTTAGAATGTTTTTACGCATCTTCATTCTGTTGTGCATCAGTTGCCGTGGACACTAATTGGTGTCCTAATTTTAGAGTAACAACTTGACGTATACATAAAGGATATTCCCAATATGAGGTAAAAGCGGTTACGAATTCAATCAATCGACATTTTTCACCGAGGAAATCAAATTGTAATTCTTTCCGACATCCCTTGAGCTACTGGGTACGTATGGCAAGTCATGTGAACCGTTGGAATCATAAGTGTCATAAAAGGGCAGCTTTAACAGATCCTCCCGAAAGTTGAACAGGAGATAACAGCCACAATCTACAGTCGAACCATCCTCACTTGTGACAGGGATCATCTCGCGACGGTAGAAGGTTGGGTGACGTTCAAGTTCGTCCAAGACCTCCAACATCCGGTCATCAACTTCGTACACCTCGCCCTTGATTTTCTGTTTGTGAAAAGCAAATATTTAAACACGATATTTATTGTTTACATATCATTGTACATGCCATTCTTTTATATAGGGTCTTCAAGGACTTGTGATGATGAAGTGTCTTATTTACAAATAATTCATAATTATGACAATCTATAACACCTAAATTCATTAACACAACAAACTCCAGGCATTACTCTGGCCCTTCCGCAATGTGCTATGCCCCCAAAATAAAAGTAAGAACTAATCCACATATGGTGATGAAATATATATAACAACGAATGCCTAGTCAGCCTGGGCTAATGTATATAATATCTATTCTTTACGTCAAAATATAATGGAATGTACTGCGTGTTCTACTTCAGTGCGTATAAGGAAATGTGACCTAGAAAACCAATCAATTTGATTTGAACATATTTTATTGCAAATAACAGATGTTGCAAACGAATTGGACACAAGTTTTGCCAACTGATTCAAGTCCTCTTCGACAAAAATTAATTGATTACAATACATATCACGCAATGTTAGAGTTACTTAAATATACATATGACAAGAAAGAATTGTTTTGCGACTTCACAATTTTGCTACGTGATACCTCGTTTTTATTTCACCAGCACGACCACTAGCGCAGCCGATGTCACACTTGTGATTAGATGCGGTTGGAATTCGGGGGAGGCTTTAGGACGAGTGTCGCAGATGCTCGCTTATTGGTGCAATCAGAACATGCCAAGTAATACTTTAATGCCAATCAGAACATGCCAAATAATACTTAGATATTTAATTACTTAAAAGTGTTGTTACAAAGTTAAATTGTAATAGCTCCCCGTGTTTTCATGTTTTTGACGATGCTCTAATGCTAACACTAAGTATGTTTCTCGTCTCCCAATCATCCCATAGATTATTTTTCTTTTGATCTACCCTTGTTTGGGCCAATTTTCTTGGGTCAGTATCCCTACCTCTTCGGTCTCCAAAAAAGACGAAAATCATGACAAATCAGAAAAATATCAAAGCAAGGTGATGAAACATATATAGATAGTATTAGATACTACTATAGCGAAAGCATGAGAGAATGTTTCAAGCATAGTAACTAAAAGTACGTAGGTAAGAGCATGCGCAAATTTCATGCAGATATGTTTAGATATTTAAAGCACATGACTGTATATAGATATATATATATGGGTCAAAGAAGTAACATAGACGGTAAAATCCCATATAACACTGGATCCTAATGGAGGTATGTCCGTAGGATACGAATTACTTAAAATATTATACGGGGCAAAGAAGTAATTCCAACAGTGTGGACAAGTTTAGGTTGTCAAATTTTCGGATTATTTTCAATTATAGTATATCAATTCTATCTTCTTGTAATATGATGTATATGTACATGTAACTGTTCTGTTTCTCTGTGTCTTGAAAAAGGAGCGGATCGCTCCGAAAATTTGACAACCTAAACTTGTTCACACTGCATGATAAAAGAGAAGTAAAGATGACTAATTAAAACATAAGATGAGATTAAGTCTAGGTAACTTAAGAGCAGGCCCAATTCTTTCCGACCATATTTGTGATGAAACAGGAAATCCTTTTCTTTCTCTTATATCAAGCTAGGCATTCTATATTCCTGCTGACCATACATTTTAATCAATATAATTATTTAACACTTTTAGCATAACACCATCTGCAGCATTCTATTATCGCCTTGATATAAGGTCTGAATTAGATTAGATCTAAGTCCGTGATGTTTTGTATCCTATACACATGCCTTACAAAGTGATAAGATAAAGATGCAAAGACAGGGATACCGAATATATCATCCCTATGTTTTAAAGCGGATTACACACAACCTACTGTACATACAGGACTCTTAAGTCTNCAGATTTATTTTATTTCAATTATTGAGAAAACACTCTTGTATTTTTGTAAAACATTAAATAGTCCACGTAAATGCTCTCAATATTAAAATAAAACAACATTTATCAAATGGACACCAAAATCTCAAATAGCGAATTCTTGCCCATATACATTATACGTATCCGATACGTATAATGTATATATCGTGTTAAAATCCACCCAAGATATATTCTTGATAGTATTTGGTTAAGGATCACCAAGCTTGTAGTAATCCTATGTTTAAATCTTTCTCGTTAATTTCTGATGGATTAGACTAAATACACATTATGTGAGGATGTAATGTAACCAATTACAGAGATCCAAATTCATTACAATATATCACAACGAAAACAACTTGGGTAGAGGTTAGAACACCATTTATATAGCAGACTACCTATGAAATATAATATTTCTTAAGTTCTTTGCAGAAAACACAGGTTATCGAGAGAGTAAACATTGAAGACCGAAAAATGTTTTTTTATATAACCATTACATACCAAAAGTGATTTTTCTTAAAATCAGTAAATCAATATCGAAAAAATAAAGCAATAAGAGCTAGGCTATGCCCCTGAATAAATAAAAATTAACAACAACCTAATACATCCTTGATACGTAATATTGTAAGGTGACGTAATACCAGATCGATACTACCAGTATCATACTTACATTGCCGGTTCCCTCAACAGGTAACATGAACGGAATATTGAACTTCGAGGCTATCACCAGTGGGTACTTCTTGGTGGTCATTCCAACACCTAAAGATTTATAACAACCATCTTTTGTGTCGTCAAACAGTTGAAAGTTCGGCTGACCTCTTTGCAATGTTCCATACACAAACACTTTCATCGTTACAAAAAAGCAACACTTCAGGACACGTGTGAATAAGTTTATACATTAAGTCGAAAAGTGATCCTGAGGGAATTTATGTTCCGGCGAAATGGCATCTATTTTAGAGTTACTTCCCGTGCGGTCTTTCTTCCGGTCAAAAAATGGGGACGAGTAAAGACCGGCAATTGGAACTAGATTTTCTGCAATCGGGAATTCGAATCGTCTCGTTAGGGAAGGTGCCGATGATTCACGATTGGTTTCCTTCTCACATAGTCTGTTACTATCGTTTCTGTTTGTTAACTATATATCACAAATACATATGATATATTTATTTCGTTTAATGAATATTACGGTATTTTGATACAACATGCACCGTATTGCTAACACATACTAACGTGCAAAAGTGTCACTCGAAATACAAAACTTCCCGTATATTAAAATTTTAAAACAAAATATTGTTTATAACAGGGGCATTTATATATATATTCCTTCTTCTTTTTGGTCTTCATACTATAATGATACAAAACACTATACAATTTTTTCAGATGAAGCAACAGTAATATGAACTCATTAAATTTATTTTCAGCAGAAGCGAGCAATAGAGAAGGTTTCCGTTATGGGATACTGTTCAACTCGAATTAAGGGCACTAGCCTATCAACAAGTTTTACTTTATAGATTTGTATTTACCTGACAAATCCACAAGCGTCATTTGGTTCTTATAATTAGGAAGGGGGTAATGGAAATGGAAAGAAAGTAATGTAATATAGGCCATTTCTTAATAAAACATATGCAATGCAAATTTACTGCTTCATCTGTTTTGTTTTTTACGCTGACAGATATTTTTGTTTGCCACTTGTTTAGTTGCATGATAAGCAGACTCTCTTTGGACCATAGACATTCACATCACATTCATATTTGTACACGTCATCATTAGTCTTTTCCTCTCTATTGCAATCTTCACACATTAAGGTAAACAATAAAACATTACTGAAGCCATCTTGCAAACATTCATATATACGCTATACAGTTTTATGATCACACTCATGACCAAAGTTAAAGTCGTACAACTCACGTATTATCGATGGTCCTTAAATGTCAAACTGATTGTGCTACCTGGTCAGGATCACAGAAGGAGGATTATCATTTTATGAGGTGCATATATAAAGCTACGTCATCTATTTAAATGTCATCATTTGGCGGTCGTTTGAAGATTTACATGTCTAGACATTTATGTTGCCACCAGGCCTACACCGAAGCGAACACCTTTTTCTGAGTCTCTGGTCCCCAGCTGTCAAACAGTCCAGATCCGACAAACAGATTCAAGCACATATATAACAAATATTGCAATGTAAATCAGTTAACCACAATGTTGCATAGTCGTAGTGATAGTGCATGGCAAAGGCTTAGAAGGTATACTGTGAAGGTACTGCCGAACAGCCGTAGGTAATATTAGAGGTAAAGTGGGTTGTGAGCAGGTCAGATATATGTGTGTTTATATGTTAAATAGTATGGCAGGGCTGTTTAGTCACCTGAATCACTCGGTTGACCTATTACGATTGCTTTTTGTCTTGGTTCATTCTCTCTCGTGCATAAACATTCAATTTTTCAGCTTCTCAGAAACCACCTGTTTTGTTGAAAAATGGTGGTAATCATCATCAGGCTTTGATGGGAATGAGAATTTGTTCTCTAGAAGTTTCAGATCCCCAGGGAGCTGAGATGTGCGATCCTAGGCCATATGGGTTATAGGACAGTTGTAGGTGATTTTGACATCTGCAATATGGAAAACAGATACATTGCTGCTATGTTTGAAGAAGCATTTTCTCATGCTATTTCAATGAGACGGTGACTACATCTTGTCCTGGAAGGGTACCGTGTAGAAGATTCTGTCTATCTGAGATGTACCGTTTCTCTAGTGGAATGTGTAATATGTCCATATAGTAGAGATATAAATATAGTGTGTATCAATTACTGCAATACTTTCAACTGATCACATCTTATCTAAAAGTTGCTAGTAGAAATGCCATTCATTGCTCATTATGCCTCATTGGGGAACATTATATTGTCATATATGAGTGTTATTAATTTGAAGTTAGATCTGCTTCACGCTATGTGTATCATTCTTAATTTTACCCTATGGACGTCTTGTGTTGCAGTTTAAAATGCATTTGTGGAGTCCTATTTTGTTCTCATTGTAACAATACAATGTACTAAGACATACCAAAATCCACGATTTACATATTCAACATATGGTTTTACTAGATATATATGTACATTTAAAATACATCAAAATTTAACAATAAATAAAATAATCCATCGAAACACCACCGATAGTTATAGTTGATCCAGGAATAATCCGCCTGACCCTTTTTTCGAGGAAAAACGTCTTTGAGAACAAATGAATCCAGCAAGACCGATGTAGAACTTATTTGATCAGGGAGTAATCCAATATAAATCTCAAAATATGATAATTGATGGAATGGGAAAATCTGCAGCTGATTCAGGAATAAAATCAATAATAACAGGTTTCACATATAATGATCCATACTTGGAGGTAGAATTAATACAATAGACACTGACGTATGAAATCTAGGAGTCATTCAGTAAGTGTTCTTTCTTTATCATGACGTATGTAATCTAGGAGTTCTGTAGTAAGTGTTCTATCTTAATCATGACGTATGTAATCTAGATTCATTGAGTAAGTGTTCTATCTTTATCATGATGTATGTCATTTAGATTCATTAAGTAAGTGTTCTATCTTTATTATGACGTTTGTAATCTAGTATCCATTTTAATTAAACTTCAATGCTGTTCTCTGCTCGATGTGTTGCATTTTCCCCTTAACATTGATCCAAAAGCATGTCGATTTTTTATATTGGTTTTGGACTCTAACTTTTATGTTATTGATACTTGTGCGGCTCCTAATACTTTCAAGATCTTTGATTATATATCAAATGAAAAATACAAAAAAAAAATGAAATCCTCGTATATCTGTATGTTAGTATAGTTCAATAAATATGTAGTTCGGCGTTTAATCTGAAAGCTAGAGCCCAGTAACAGTGGGTCGAACTGTAATCATGGACTATGCGGCCTACACACTGGTCCAGAATTTTCTATTGAAAACAAAAAATGAATTTCAAAGAATAAATTTAAGTCTGCCTTTATATCTTTTCTATCCTAATTTTTGTTGTAGACAAGCTCCCTCGGACAATGATCGGAGTCCTTGTTGACGAAAAACTACTGACCGTATACGTAAGGATATTTCCAATATGATGAAGAAACAGTTTGAAATTCAATCATTCCACATTTTTGACCGAGGAAATGAAGTTGCGATTCTCTTCGCGATCGTCGTTGTCTTCCCTCGAAATATGGGGAACATATGGCAAATTATGGGAACCTTTGGAGTCATAAGTGTCATAAAAGGGCAGCTTTAACAGATCCTCCCGAAAGTTGAACAGAAGATAACAGCCACAATCTACAGTAGAGCCATCCTCACTTGTGACAGGGATCATCTCGCGACGGTAGAAGGTTGGGTGACGTTCAAGTTCGTCCAAGACCTCCAACATCCGGTCATCAACTTCGTACACCTCTCCATTGATTTTCTGTTTATGAAGAAACATTATTTAAACACAAAGTTCATTTTGAACCTTCATATTAGGGTGTTATATAAAAGGGTTAAACAGGAAAGTTCATCAATATCTTAACCTCGATAAACAACATTTCATTGTTCATGTCACAAGTATATTATAGGGTCTTTTGGGACTTGTGATGATGAAGTGTCTTATTTTCAACAAATATCACAAACTTTGGAACAATACTTTTGAATGGCAAATACCGGGTATTGTAGTCTGACCGTTCCGTAGAGAAAATATACTAAGTCCTCAAAATAAAAGTAAATCTTACTATTTAAGAAATAATCCACAAACGGTATGTGCTTGTGTTGTGGTGCATATAACATAACTGTGTAAATGTTGAAAACAAACGAATGCCGAGTCAGTCTAAATTAATTGTATTCCAGCATTTTTTAATAAACCCAGCCGTAATATACAAACACATGTTTTTTTTATATATATTCTGAACGTCAAAATTTAACGGAATGTACTGCGTCTTGTACTTCAGTGCGTATAAGGCAAAATGACCTAAATAGTAATCCAGGTAGTGTTATTTAGCTGTTTGCAACTTCACAAGTTTTCCACATTTTACCTCGGGCAGTTGATATGATACTTGTTTACACTACAGTCTGTATAAAAGATATTCACACGCATGCCTGTACCGTCGCTCGACATAGAAAAATCATCCATTATTCGGGGAAGGCTTTTGAAGGAATTTCGCACATGAATGGTTTATTAACGTAATTAGAGCAATTAGAATATGCGCGCTTGTTTCCATATCCTAATTAGACTTGACTTTTAATCAATAAAAAAGTGTTGTTAAAAAATTAAATTATAAAAGCACCTTACAACTATTTTAATGTTAGCAATTAATGTATACTTCCCGTCTCTTCTGACCTACCCTCTTTTTTGGCCAATTTTCTCTTTTATCATTTATTTCAGTAACTTTGCTTTATTTGTTCTATAGAAAATAAGCAAAAACTACCTTCCTGCCGACCATTCATTTACTCGACGAAATAGGAAACCATGTTTTTCTTTCTCTAAAAAGATACACTTTTTATATTTCGGCCGACAATATAAATTAACATCAATATAACATTGTGTAATACCGAGAGCTGAACACCACTTGTCGCATTCCATTATCACCTTGATATAAGTCATGACATGTATATCCTATACACAAGCCTGTCAAGTCATAAGATAATGATTCAAAGTCAGGCACACCACATATTTATGCCCTATTTTAACAAAGTACTCACGCCCAACTGTACATACAAGACTCGTGAGACTATGTACGCTTCGTGTTAATCATCCAAAGATATATTCTAGATTGTGTCAGGTTAATGATAGGAAATCTTATAGCAGGCCTATTTTTTAATCTTTCTTGGTAATTTCACGGAAGTTTAGACTAAGTTCATAGTAAGTTATAATATAATCAAATAGACATATGAATACAAGTAGGTCATGTAATGTTAGTGGCAAAATGTACAGTTAATACAAAAATAGTTTGAGTAAAGGTTAAAATCCAGGATATCGCAGGTTATATATGAAATAAAGGTTATCCTCGACATTTCAGGGGTTACTCTTTCTTTCGGTTATTGAGAGCGTGACCCTTGTATTTCGAAGATACGAGGTAGCTTATGTTTTTATTGTTTCCGTCAATTGTCTGGAAGTCGACGTTATTTTGCTGATATCAGTCCTATTTTGTATTAACATTTATTAGAATCGTGGTAAATATGGAATTTCTGTGGTAAAAACTATTGTAGAATAATCTCTATTTTAACATCAATTTTAATAATCACTTAATAATTTGAATTTTGTTATTTGGTTTGAAATTCATTATCATAAAATCTGAACAATTCTTTTAAACATCGTTTTATGACGTTGTCTGTTCTAAATTTAGTTTTCTAATAATAGAAATTAAAATGAATTTATATTTAATATAAAAAAATGTATTTTGCAATTAATTTAGGTATAAAGCAAACAGGTATGGCATAATGTTGTAACTGTACGGTTTTAATGTGTTCACCAATTGAATCAGAATTGTAAAAATTATACATAATAGGCCTATATACATAAAAATAAACCTTATATATCCTTAATTCCTCATAACGCAAGGTGACAGAATACAAGATCATTACCAGTATCATACTTACATTACCGGTTCCTTCAACAGGTAACATGAACGGAATATTGAACTTCGAGGCTATCACCAGTGGGTACTGTTTTGTGGTCACTCCAACACCTAAAAACTCATGACGACCGTCTTGTGTATCGTCAAACCATAGGTGGTGGGCACGTCTATCANCCTCTTTGCAATGTTCCATACACAAACACTTTCATCGTTACAAAAAGCAACACTAAAGGACACGTGTGAATAAATGTATACTATCCAATTGACAATAGATAAGAACGTTAAGCTATGTCCCGCTGAAACTAAAGTTGAATTAATCTATAAACGCAGAGTTACTTCCCCATACAATCTTCCTCGAGGTCAAATAATTGGGAGCGAGTGAAGACCGGCACTTGAAACTAGTTTTCCTTGAATCGGGAACTGTCTCATTTACGGAGGTGTAGACGATTGCAATAGGTTTCTCTAACGTTGACGTTTACTATCGCTTCTGTTTGTTAACGATATATTACAAATTAACCTGTAAAATATGTTTTAATGTGTATGGAGTACTTTGATGCTAACATACACCATACTGTTATACTTGCTAACCTACAGAAGTGTCATTGAAAATATATAAAACTCACATGAAATAACGGGCTTCTTAAAAGAAAGTTTTAAATATCATTGTTTAATATAGTGAAAATCCATATACATGTAGTTTCTCTTATTCGATGACTTCAATTAATATGTAACACTACACAAACCTTTAAGATGAATGCAAACAACAATGAAATCCTGAAATTTATTTTCTGTAGAAGCGAGTAGACTGGGGAAAAGCAATACACAAAATCAATATTCAATTTCCTAATAAAAAATACGTATGGCCAAAATTTCTTTCTTTCTTATTTTTGAAATTCTTTGCGTTAAAGTATATTGTTGGTTACAACATTTTCGGAAGCATACGTATGGACTCGTTTTAGTTTAGTTATATAGAAATTCACATGTAAGCGAGGATAATTTGTTAAATATTTAAATTATTTTCCGATTAAATCTTCACTAAACATAAGATAGATGAGTGCCTGTCAAAGTTCGTATCAAAATAGTAGTAATTTATTCTTATTCACACGAGGACGGTGTCATAATGTAATGGTTGAGCAAGGAGAGCATTAAACACTACATTTGGTATCAAATGGATTCACAAACTAATAATTTGTTTTAACTTTATTTATGTTTACCAATAGCTTCTTGTATTTATTTTCTTTTGAAAATTAAAGCAAGGGCGGCGATAATGCTAATTCATAAAAAGTCATGTTGCATCCGTAGCAGGTGCGAAGTTAACGTTTCATAAAGAAAGAGCGTAGTACCCTGGAGACTAAGAGGAAGACCAAAAGTGGCAATTGGTGAATTTCAACCTCCCAACGTTTTCTTCTCCTGAAGGGTTGAAATGAAGCAGTTAGCATCATTAAGACAAGGACAAATTCTGTGGACATAATTGGACAAGATTAGGCAATTTAATATATAAACGTTTCCTCATTCTAAAGGATTGCGTGGATTGTTGTCCTTGAGCCGTATTGGGTCTGATATACTACAAGGCGATCACATGTTGTGTAAAGGATATAAGGGACCATACAGAATTAGAGGTGTAAGTGTAAAGCTGGACTAGTCAGTGCATCCATGCAACCAGGATCGATCACGGGTACCGGTCCCGACCCTGAGGACTTTGACCCTGAATGAAAATGGTATTTGTAGCACCGTGGTTTTTTTTATTGAAGGATTTAACATGCTCATGAGACTGCTTCAATCTTTATAAATACATATAAAGCTTATAAATAAATAAACAATAAATAAATTGATAAATAAATATTGTCAGCAGATCAAAATATTTGGTCCAAACCGGAACATGAATTTTCGTTTTGTAAGCGTCTTTACAAAATACTACGATCAACTAACTGTGCTTAAGACTACGAGACAAATTTAGGCCGAAGAGCAGATCACTTAAAGAAAGTATTACTAATTGTCCTGAAAGCTTTAACTTGACTCAAAGATTTTAACTAAGAGATTAAGATCTTAACAGGAGGATTCTTTGCTAAATTCTTTTACGACGTTCATACGTTGACTCATCATTAATAAAAATATCGTTATTTGATTGATGATTAAAGATAAACGTTTCTTGACACACATTAGTATAGTATTATTACACATGTTCTAATTTTTTTTAATTTTATTTGCTGCGTTGTTTAATTTAATTTTGTTTTTATTTGTGCATTGTTTATAACAATCCTATTCATTGATTCAATCTACAATTTAATTGAATAATCCATAGATGTACGCGTATTAAGATCCGTCATAGCCGACTCCATGTCGAACGGTATGTGTGTATTGCCTATATAAAATGTACGGTCTCACCCAACTTTTACAATTTAATTACATTCTTAATAAGTATGAACCGATGGATCGTGACTGTACGCCTAAAGTCAGCCATTTCTTGCTTAATTATCATGAGTGATTTACATAGGTAGTAAGAAATACCATAAATAATATAAACTACACGTCGATGGCTATGTATCGGTTTATACCAACCATTACAGAGAAATTGTGCATTTTGTGTTAACATACAAATATATAAAAACGTTTGAAGCTTCGATCTTTTGGAGTGTACACAAACAAAAGAAAGGAAACTGAAGTATTGTCACTGGACATGAGTAATTGGGTGACATGTAAAGTTATTTAAAGAATATTCTACATTAGTCTAAAGAAAACTGTTATTTTCAAAATACCATTTGTGTTGAAAATAAGATACGAGCATGTTTGCGTTTACTAGCTGTGAGTGATCGTTTTGAATAATAGACCTTAAATACTTTGTTTTCAGTTGTAATAATTGTAAAGATATTACCAATTCCAGCTAGAGTTTTAATATTCAATTACAATTTATCTCGGTACAACCTTTCTCGTGTGTCTTTCAATACCACTTAACAATAAAATCAACGATACGCACATGAGACGCTTCAGAAGTTGACATCACTTGAGTAAAATTTGGGTCTGAACTGTTCTGTAGTACACTAGTATCCTCCTCCTGAGAATGGTATGAATACGAACGAAGAATCTAATAGATATATGTGTTAAAACTTTTCGTTTTGCATAAGTGAAAAAATATAGCCAAGTAATTCGAGAGAAAATTGGGCGTATTTCTTAAATATATATATTTTCGTAACATTGGGGATTTTCAGTTTTATTCTGTTCTTTGAATATCTGGTATAAAACAAATTTTCAGTTGATATTCAGATTCCAAATTTCAATTGGATAGAATATACAATGTTTTCTGACATATCATGTTTTTCGGAAATACGATGTTGCAAAAGTTAAAAAATCAACTATTCAATTGTTTAAAACAGAAGCAAGAAAACTGTGCTTCTCTTCAGCTTCGTCTACGCCCTCTTCCACGCTAGGCAAGGAGAACTTCAAGTCATGCGACCCTTCGAAATGATGAAATTCATAAAAGGGTAGTTCTAGCAGATCCTTTCAGAAGTTCAACAGGAAATAACAGTCACAATCAAGGACAGATCCATCCTCACACGTGACCTGGATCATCTCGCGACGGTAGAAGTTTGGATGACCTTCAAGTTCGTCTAGGGCCTCCAACATCCGGTCGTTAACTTCGTATACCTCGCCTTTGATTTTCTATAGTAAAGTGAAGCAGTGTACGACAATTTTTAATTGATTGGAAGTTGCCCAAACATACGATCATAATTACACAGTAAAAGAGGGTGGCATCGTGACAAACCACATACTCTTGAACACGGCACGCTTAGTCTACATTAATTGGTACTCTAGCTATTTTCAAACATTTTCCTTCATTTGTTTAATTTATAATCAGTCACACGAGGAACTTCAGATCCTTGAGCAATAAAAATGACCAAATTAGTTGAGATTTTTAAGGTACAGTAAACAAATTTGCATGGTAAAGAAAAATAAACATGCCTAAATACACAGCTTTGTAACTTTGACCTTTGTCATAGGACTAACAGTACAAGACCTGTGAAAGACGGTACAAGAGCATTAGATGAAAATCCTCATTAAATAACTCGACAAATGTCATCACTAAAAAGTCTATCTAATGAAGACATATATATATATGAACAGTATGTGTGTGATAAATGATGCACCAGAATCAATAACCCACAAACGTCTACATATAATACATTTTTAATAAAACAGCGGCTGTTCGAACACAACACAGAATTATCAAAGAAATCGAAAGTAGTTTTGGTTTGCTTTTATGACAATAATAGAAAAAGGATAATCTCATTAAGCTTGGGAATGGCTAGCCATTAAAAGTACAGTCGGGATTTGTCATTATAATACAAAGGTCGACCTATCATTATGGTGTAAAGCATCATCAAGCTGAAGTTCAACGGTATAAGATATATTGACGTTTTATAGATATACGATTTTGTAAGTAAATTGCAATGGCAATGTTGGTTTATGACTAAATCATTAAAAGATGGTATATATACCTAACATGCGTATCTAATCAATATTGATTTCACAAGCGAATTTTTTTATCAAGACAATTTTTGAAAGAATAGCTTTTTGGAACTACTTTTAAGCCCAAAGTCAACGATGTACATGTACATTTTTCTAACAGTTTTATGTTTTTCCATGTGTGCATCACGAATTTGAAATGCCATTTAATCAGTTATTTAGACAACTGTTTGCAAGCGTTTATGAAAAAAACTTAATTTAGAATTTTGTTGTACTTTCGTTGGTCTTGCTACAGTTTTAATGTCCTAAACTCAATGGTACATGGGTTCTTATGGGGTAGATATTATAATCCACTCAATTTCCAGTTTGGTATTGAACTAATTGCAGCAGAATTTATTATTTGTTTTCACAATGATGGAAATATGTATAATGTAAGACAAAAAGTCTCAAAGAATCAACCTTGGGGAAAATGTTTTTTTGTAACTCTCTTTAGCATCAAGAATATAATCACTCAGCTGTCAAGCGTTTAGTTAGGAAATCTGACTCTCAGATAGCTATAGAAAGATCTTTCCAACCGTTTATACCTCTTCTCTTTGAAATTTATTTTAAGAATAAAAAAGGAGTTAAAGATTATTATAACTGTATTATTACTCCAGCTTCAACACCTATAGGGATCAATAAATGGAACCCATGAGATTGACTTTGATAATGAAAAATGGACAAAAAAAATCAAAATTCTTTTACAGTAACTAAAAATGCAAAATTTAAGTGGTTCCAAGTCAGAATTTTACATCACATTTTGGCTACAAACACCTTTCTGTTTAAATTTAACTTAACCCTTAGCCCGTTATGTACTTTGTGTTATATAGAACAAGAAACAATAATTCATTGTCTATGGGAATGTCGAGAAGTGCAGGAATTATCCTGAGAGATTTGAAACTCTGCTGGATCTATTTGTTATCCCGTTTTACTTTAATAAGGAATCCTTCCTTTTTGGAATAGCTTCACACCTTTCTAGCTTTGTTGATAATGACATTTTAATCCTTATCAAGCATTATATATACAAGACTAGACGTCTCTGCAAATCCTTAAATCTCAATGCACTAATTAATGTCATTAAAGCTCATTTCATTGTTCAAAACTATATTAATAACGGTAAAAGTGAGCACGTCAAAATGAAATTTGAAACAGGTTGGAGAAAATGGAAACCTATCATAGATATATAGCTGTTTGGTTAATCTATTTTCCTGTGTTTTAATTTACTTTAGTATACTGTATATATCCAAGGCCTCGACAGTTTTCTGATTAAGTCACTGGCTACTTACGAATATATAATGTTTACATGTAAGATTGCCTCCTCTACCTCTTACTCTCTCTCGCTTCTCTCTCTCGCTTCTCTCTCTCCTCTCTCTCTCTCGTCTCCTCTCTCTCTCTCTTCTCTCTATCTCTAAACTTATACTACTGCTATTACTCTTATATCAGTATAGTATGTAGGTTTGATGTACACAACAGATAGTATATTAGTATTTATGGTTCTAAAGTAAGAGAGTGATGTGTGCATTAACCTGTGTATTAGATAGGTGTCTGAGAGTTTGTTATGGTGTGTTGTGTGTTTGATGGTGTGTGTGTGTATTGGTGGGTAACAGATGAATTATAGATACACCTAGGTATGAGATATATGAGTGTCAGTATATATAGATAGCTGACTTCATACTAGTGTTATGTGTATGCATGTGTATATATATATGCAAATAAATACGCAGAATATGATGGTTGTATGGTGTATACCTGACATGTGCATGTGTAGATTATGAAGATATCTGGTGCTAGCATGTATGCTCTGTAAGTTTTAGTGTGTGTGTGTTTCTTTTCATAATTATATGTATAATGAAAAAATCGTCGAAAAATAAACCCAAAATCCTTCATTTAACCAACTTTGAAGTGTAATATCTGCATAGTATGTAACACGAGAGTATCAGAAATGAAAAGGCTGATACTTGTGTGTGTGTGAAGGCAGCGTAAGTATTATATGCAAATTAAATATTGCTATTGAGATTTGCTTACCGTATTGTGCATGATTAAAAAGATAACTTAAGCCAATATCTTAAATGTATGAATGCTTGTAAGCCATATTGATGCACGTAGTTCTTTTGCAACACAATAACTCCAGTGCTACGTTTTGGCAAAATACTGAATTTAGTCGGTTTTTCTATACTCTTATTAATTTCCTATGCTCAGATTGACAGAAAAGGTAGACACTACCATTCCAAGTCAAAAAAATATTTTTCATTATATTTTCGTGATCACGATTTTACCCAAGGTCGAGATTTTGTTTTATAATCTATATATATTGATCATTGTGGAAAAAATAATCTTTTGCAATTAGTTTAAAGTTTTGGCCATATCTAAAATATTTTGACTATAACACTTCAAAGTTGGTTATTATTTAAGTGATTTTCATTAATGGCCTCAGCACAAAGAGGTCACAAAAAGTACAACTTCCCAAGCTTCTTAATATAGAATATGATTTAGTTCACCTCTTCTAAAGCAAGTCACCGAAGCCGTGCTAGCTATAGTCATCGTGATCAGTACAGCTACCCTAGTAGTCCGAATTATTCTGACGTTTTATCGACTTTTTTCATATCGGTCTGACGATTACCTACCGATATGAAAAAAGTCGATAAAACGTCAGAATAATTCGGACTACTACGTATACGTACCCTAGCTGCAACTTCTCTTAGTATGATATACTAGTGTAAGGGAATATAATTATAAAAAAGGCATGCCTTTAGTCGACACACCCCTACCTATAGCTTTATAATTAGTGCACGTAGCATTCATGTAGCACTTATAGTTGCTCATATATGGACTTAACGATTATGAATATTCTAAATGTGATATATGGAGGCAGACGACACGTGGATCCTGGTAGCATGAATGTGCATGTTTTTTTGTCTTTCTATACACATTATGTCACTGTGTCTATCTGTTAGAATCTGGATTGCACAACTAGGCTATACACAAATAAGTAAAACATAAATAAATATGTTAATAAATGAATGAGGGGTTGACACCTTCCATTAAAAAAAGAATACAACGTGGGGTCTCTTTTAGATAGCCAAACGTGTTCCAGAAAACATCTAGCCAAACTCCTTTGAAGACCTTTCATGTGTTCTAGACTATTTGCGTTTTAAACAAGTTGACGATAGAAGTGAAACGCCCAGGGAATTGATAATGTTTTAACCCAAACTGATGTGTTCTGAAAATGTTTGACATTTTAGGGTATAATATCAACTCTTTTATAACATTTATTCACTTGGGAACAAATTCTCTGGTCACTGTGGTCGCGCCAAATAACGTGCTCCAGAGACAGTAATCGCTACAACCTTGGAGATTCGTCTCTTATTGAAAAAACCCAGAAGGACCACTTTCATTTATTTCATTCCAGACGGTTTCAGTGGTTAAATCAAATTTGTTAATTGATGAAAAAATGGGCACTGCTTTTCATATATATATATATTTTTTTTTTTTAAACCATTGAAAAATACTGAGTTAGAATCCGAAGGGTTGTAAGTCTTTATCCTTGCTGATTTATCAAAATTGATTAAACACTAATCGATCTGGTCAAAAACGATAAGCCTCCGCGAAAACGAAAGTTAAATTAAATTATGATATATCCAGAATTATCTCCCGGTGCGTTCTTATATTTTACTTCCGGTTTAATAAGAGGAGAGGGAAGATCGGCAGCAGGTGCGTTTGTTTTCAAACATCTACAGCAGTTTTCGTTTTCTTTGGTCATAACTGTTTTATTAGTTCTTAGTTTAGCTAGCAATGGATGGGAAGCGGTATCGTGCCCACTGCTTCAACATGCACACCTGACGTGCANAGACTTGTTTCTCAATAACAAGTGACAATTATTTACAGGTGCAGTGGGTGATAACAAGGGTAGTATAATAATTTCATATAAGATAAGGGTATTCAGTTATAAAAAAAAAAGGACAGACAGGCCTGTATAGACCTGTCATGATACCTGTACTTAGAAGTATAGATATTTAAAGGGTTTAATGAGTTAAAAAAAGTACTGAATTTGGATTGAATATTTGGGAGGTTGTATGTGTTAATTATATAACCCAACTAATTAGTAGAAGCTTGGTTCGAACTTGATGGGGTGATTTATCCAGTATTTGTTTAACCTGGTCTTAAAGGAAAACAGAGATGGGGCATTAACCACTTGATCAGAGAGACCGTTCCAATCATTTATAATTCTAAATTTGAACGAATGGGCTTCCAAATCCTCTGAACACTGCATGCACATGCTAAATCCTACAACCACTACAGAATATGTATGTTGAATACTCGTACAACACTGGTCGATACAACAAAAAAATGCACGATGCAGTAATGGGTTTATAAATACGGCCAGTCGACCATGCACTCAGCAGGGCCCTTGGTGACCAGTCGGTGTTCTAAATAATATATATTTTATTTGGCCTTTATAGACAAGAGAGTAACTAATTAAAACTATTTAATTATTTCACACATTTATGTGTGTTTCCTGTTTGGGTCCCCCCACCCACCCACAAAAAAATAGGGTAGGTAAGTAGGAAAAAACTTTTTTTTCCTGGTAAAAATCTGATTACAGTGGAAAATATGTCAATTCCCAAGTTGCATCAATGGAATATATGTAAGTAGATAAATTAATAATTGCCAGAAACTAAATGCTTTACAAACATTTCAGAACAATCATGTCAACTGAAATAGATTGGCGGAGAAGATGGAAGCCCGACCTTAGTTCATGTCCATGGCAACCCATTGAGGTTGACGGAATTAAATACCTCATCAAGTTTCGGTTCACAGAAGACTCCTATGAAATTCTAATCACTGACCTAGTCCACTTTTGGTATGAAGAGTTAGAAGACATGGCCCTTAGGAAAAGAATACAGGTAGTATCATAATTATATTCTTACAAATTCTCAATGAAGAAATGGTAATGGAAGAATTTTGTTTGTTTGTTTATCTGAATAAAACAGAGGGTTTAGTCAAGAATATCTAAGAGGTATTGACTGTGCTCTCATTTTTCGAATAACAGATTCAACATGTTGTGTACTAAGTAACTAAAACTGTATAACTTTGAAAGGCCCTGGGTTCAACCCCCTGATTGATATATTGTCCACATGTTGATGAATGTATGTGCTAGTTATCTATCGAGCTCTATGAATGTTTATATAGTTGATTAATTTGTCTGATTACAATTTTATAGTATATGTACCGGTGTTTTTGGATGAATCAGTATGGTTAACAAAAGAAGCAGTGTCATGCATTAAGTATTAAACTCAGGTAATGCCTAAATCTGCGAAAAAATGTTAGTCTGTAAAAGATTAGTAAAAGGTTACCGTGAGAATATTTTTCATCAGTCATGTAGCATCTGAAGCTCAAGCAGAATTATTTTATCTTGTCTGTAAATGTAGGAAATACACGCACACAGTGTTTTTTTTATGAAATTATAATTTTCAGAAATTGAATCCTAGTATAGAGGCATCATTGACGAGAATCCTAGATCAGATCAGGAGTAGTATTGAATGCCCGGAAAGGGAGACAACCTTGTCAGTTGGCTTTAAGTCGAGCAGTGATGATGACCAGGAGAAAATCATGTTGAAGATCACCTCCCAGTTGGCAGGAATGCCTTTTGCATGGAACTTCATAGCTAGTGTGGCTGACGGCGAGATGGTAAGCTTGGAATTACCAGTCCATGCTTCAATAGGCATCTATAGTTAACTGATCATTTAGTGCCACCAATAAATGGCAAAATAAACTCTTTGCAAAAAAACTTTAGAAACAAATAATGCGAAGATCTTTTGCAAAAATTCTTTTTGTTTATTAACTTGGTTTGTATCAGTTCGTATTGTTGAAAAGAAAAACCCGCAGGAATTAAAACAAAAATGTTTGCTGTTCTCATTCACACTAATGATCTCTAAATTTTTCCTTTGTTTTTATACAAATAAGTTTTCTTCATACCAAGATATTTTTTTATCCATTCAGGTATCAGAAAACCTGATTATACCTTTGATGGGTATGGTCAGTGAGTTGGCACGGCGACAGAAGGAACTTGTGAAGGTCATCGAAAATAAGGACAAAGAAATAGATGACTACAAAACCCAGGGTGTGAAGACCTCCAGAAGTAGGTATTCTGTTTTCATACGCCTCGGGCAAAGTTGTCTCTGTGTTCCCAGTAAGAAGCTGTGCAAAAAATAGAGATGATACATGTTGCTAAGTTTTGATGATTGAATAGGTGATGCAGACTTGTTTTTAAAATTGATATATATAGAATCTTACATGAGTATCCATTTCATATGAGATTAATGAAACGAGTCAAAGAATTTTTCAATTTAGCGAGCCTCTGGCAAGCTAAAATGAAAAAATTTTGACAAGATTCATAAATAATGTTCAAACAAATATTTTAGGGAATAAATGACTAAAACTTGTCGGAAATTGTCAAAATGTTTTTGAAACAAAGACAAATATTTAAATGCGGTCAGTTATTTTCTTAAACTGATTTATATGTGTTCCATTTTGGGTACTTGGCCAGCTTAAAATTCCAAGTGAATGTGACCCTCTTTAATGAGCTCTTTAAATAGACACACATGCTGTTGATACCAAAGAAATACAGAAAATGAGTATCAAAAGTGTTCCATTTTGTGTACCCTCACCCTAAGTGTTCTCTATCTGTAGGCTTTTCTGCTGATCATAGTGTATTTTATCTGTTTTTATCTGTTAATGTTATTGTGAATCATTCATATATCAATTATTTTCTTTTTCCAGAACATATTGAAACAAAGAGATTTGTGGAGACAGCATTTGAAAATGAAATGTTGATGGCAAAGGTAGGTATTGATCGGTATTGAAAAAGGAAGGTCAAGTTTTTGTTGTAAAAAAAAATGTGATAGTAGCAGTGATAAAATTGTCTCAATTTTCCAGAAAGTATGTATGTCTAATGGACATAATGGGGTTAATCCTGTAAAATAAGATGGTCACCATGGCTTCTGATTGGCGGTGACCTAGCAGGTCATAGCTTTTGTTCTGCTGGTCTGATATTTTTCAGATTGAAAACATGTGTAAAATAGTTTTACCAATAATGGCAATATGTCGAATCAAAATGATCGCTGTGAATTCTTCTTGGAGTTATGAGTGAAAAATACTACCATGCACACACACTCACCCGTCAGTATTCTAGTTAGTATAATGCTCAATTAAAATCCACAATTTGGATATGAAAAAAACTATCGCCATCATTTTATCAAATTTGTGTATGTGTGTAGACCTTTGAAAGCTCTGTGAAAGCCCTTGGCAGTACAGCATTTGAGGAGGCGGGCCAGGATCTGTACAGACAAATCATGACCAAGCATGCATGGATCAACAGATCACCCACAAAAAGTAAGTTGATATTGGCAGTAGTTACATTTCAAATTTATGATAATTTGCACTTTTGTTAAAGAGTTATTTACAAGAATACAAAAAATATTTACCTTTTCGCATTTACGGCTGTTAAAGTTATTGAGTTTTATTTGTTTTTAATTTAAATTTTGGTGTCAATGTCAATGTGAGTTTTTATTGTGTTTTTTTGTGCTTTTGCTCTCTATATTCTTACAACCTCATTAGAGCTTTATCTTATTTTTATTCCTCGACTTGCTGACTTAAAATAAAGCTTATCTTAGCTTTCATTCCTTTTCTTATACGGCTGTATTTATATTAAAATATGGAAGTTGTAACATGAATATGTAATTGTTCTTTAAACAATTTGTTATCCAGTTTAAATTCTGATAAGTCTCTGCTCAATTGATAAAGCTATAATAACTGTGTTTCATTGATCACACTCTATGTATTATACAATGGCATTGTGAGATTTCTCACTAAATATGACATTTGTGTACTATATGCTTATCAGAGGAAGACAACAATGATGAATTTGATGATACCAGTTTGGGGGATGCAGCTGAGAGGAAGGGATCATCTGGTCCATCTTGGGGGTCAAGCCGTCTCCCACCTTCCATTACTGGTCCAAAGAGTGTGTCTCCTGACAAAGTCCGTCCCAAAACAAGTCCAGCCAAGAGCCCAAAGAGTTCTGCCTCCAACACACCTGAGGGATCTCCTGTAAAGGTAGGATTATCTCCCTTAGACCAGGAAAAGAAAGAAAAGGACACTTTTAGGAGTTGTACTGCTCTGATAGAATTTGTTGCATTATTATCCAGTGTATGTTACAGCTTTAAACATTTTTTTACAATGTATGGTGAAACACCAATCCTTTATTTGATATAAACGTATTAAGGTAGTAATTAAGGTGAAGAGTTTCATCATGTTGAAATACACTATTACTTGTACAATCGTGAAATATTTGTCATTATTACAGATGTATTCTGTATAAAACACATCTAATGATACATTTTACAGAATTGAATTGGCTCAAAACTTGAGTACATAAAAACAGCATTTAATATATATACAATAAAACAAGAAAGACAGAAAAACAGGGTTCATCTGGGGACTGTTAAGTTTCTATTTAAACCAGAAAATTGCCTGTATGTCATTTATCTTCCTGTATACAGTGTATCTGTCTAAACTGGCCACCAGATGAATTGTCTGTTAACAGAGACTTTCAGATTGTAGAGAGTCTACCTGTTATACATTGTTATTATTAGAACTAGTTCAGAAAAAGCAATTGGACTTTCTTATTTAGATGCAGTATATATGCTGTGTAAGGCGAGAATACTCCATAATGAAAAAAATAGCTACATGTATGAAGTGGACTGTTTCCGTGTACTTATAACTTGTGCAGAGGTACCCTTTACCTTAACATGTGAAAGGAAGGTTAGAAATAGTGAATTATGAATGAAGTGCATTTTTTTCTTCTTAATTTAGGCTAACAAAATGTATGCTATGATTTGATCCAAAATTCCCACATGTGTATACATATCATACATAAGATGTTGTTCTCGGCATTCAACAACTTATCTAAATTTATTTTGCCATAATTTTCAGTTAAATGTACTAGAATTAAAGATTAAAAGAACCGGTGATGAAATTTCAAAATAACTTGCTTGGATTATATTGGCGAGGTTCTTAACAACATATATGTTTATATATTTAATTGTTGCTAAGCATGCCTTTTACTTATTGTGTGAAAGCAAGAGCATTCTTCATGCAATGCAAGAGGGATGCTTTTTATTCCATATTTTAATGTTATGTTTCTATAGCCTTGGTCAGTCTTAATGCTGTCAGTTATTTCATACTACTCTGTCTTTTTTAGGACTCGGAGTATCTACGCAGACAAGCCCTAGAGAGGAGACTTGAGCAGGAGGAAATGAAGAAACATGAAAAGACAAAGAAGAAAAAGAAAATCGCATTCTAGTACCAATCATGTAAATCAGACTTTTGATGCAAGTGATAATTTACCATAAATGATTAGCGTCTTTTTCTGTTAATCACGGCCTGTGTGTAAACAACATAATGACCAAAAACAACCAAAGGTATGCATCATGTGATGTCACTTCCATTAACATACAGATGTCTGATCAGTGAAATGTATCAGAAACCAACCAGGTCTTTGTTATGGAACCACAAAAGTGTTTGAATGGAACAAGATTTTACTCCAAATTACCTGTGTTGACTTCACCCTTAAAATGGAGTTGCAGTGCTAAATCCTGGATCTGGCCCAGAGGAGAAGCCATTGAATGTATGATACATTTATACTGTATACCGTGAAATTATTGCTGCAGTTTAATTTTCGCCGTTTCCAGAGGGCGAATTTATAATTGCAGCTAACAACATCATTTATATAGTAATTAAATGTGAAAGGCAAAATTAGTACTTGGCAAATTTTGACTTCACAGGTGAAGGGTGAAAGTTTGACTTGGCGAAAAGTCCTGGTATACAGTAAACACTTGTACAATCGTCCTCATATCTTGACATAAGCTGTCGTAAATACAAGAAAACTAGTGTACTTGTATACCTGGTTTCAGTCTTTTGTTGTGCTTATGCAAAAGAAGAAAAGAATAGTTAATGAACACTGTAGAAGATAATTTTGATGTATTCAGGTCTTAGAATGGATTAATTAATGTATGTGAGAGTGGATAAATTCTAGTAAATCAACTATGAACTATTTATATTGCTGTACCCATCAAATATTGACAGATAATTATCACCACTGCACATGAAAACTTAGTCAAAGAGGAATGCTGATCGGTAAAACGTTTTGGTTACAGAGACGAACACATGATCTGTTTTCTGTTTGTGCTGGAAACATGCCATTGTGAAAATGGGTACTTTATAAGAATAGGTGGGCAACAAGAAAGCAAAACCTTTTAATATGTCATTGGAATAACAATTGCAAAAATAAGTATTCACAATAAGTTTTTCAATTTACAGTAAAATAATTGATTTCAACTTATACAATGTAAACTGAACAATTCTGACAATCGGAATAGACATGTTTTTCAGATTAATCAGGTGTAATTTATGACATATACTTTATCCTCACTACAGGACCTAGCACAAATGCCCAGATTATACAGGTTAAACTATATATTCATCCTAACAACAAGACCTAACTTCAATGTCTAGCCTACACAGGTATAATCTATAAAGTCATCTTAACAGCAAGACCTAGCCAGATGTCAGGTTGTACAAATGTCTAGCCTACACAGGTATAATCTATAAAGTCATCTTAACAACAGGACATTGCTAGATGTCTGGTTGTGCAAATGTCTAGCCTACACAGGTATAATCTATAAAGTCATCTTAACAGGAAGACCATGCCAGATGTCTGGTTGTGCAAATGTCTAGCCTACACAGGTATAAAATTTAAAGTCATTTTAACAGCAAGACCTAGCCAGATGTCAGGTTGTGCAAATGTCTAGCCTACACAGGTATAATCCATAAAGTCATCTTAACAGCAAGACCTCTACAAATGTCTAGCTTGGACAGGTATAATCTATAAAGTCATTTTAACAGCAAGAACTAGCCAGAAGTCTGGTTGTACATATTCAGTACATTCAACAACAGGACCTAGCCATAGGTAGTGCAAGTGTCCAGATGACACAAGGTCTTGTAGAGATAGGTGTATTACACAGATTACACAAGGTCTTGTAGAGATAGGTGTATTACACAAGGTCTTGTAGAGATAGGTGTACTACACACGTTTTCGCTGTATGTAGGTTTTAATTCATATATCATATTCCATTGTATAGTACATTTGTATTGCAGATTATTACGTAATACCCATACTATTTGCAAGGTTAAAAATATGTGAATCACATTAAATGTGTTAACTACTAATTGTGTTGTGTAACTTGCACCATTTTCATATTATCATTTATATATTTGTATCAGGAACATTAAATTATTGTCAATCTGATTGTGTGTTTAATTATTTGATTATGTAAATACAGAGTAGCTTTGTCGGTGGGACTCCTTCTTCACAAAAATGAATTTCATAGGAAAAAAATGAACAAGAGTTTTGAGAATCGTGTTTCTACGCCGTATCTATGATATTCCGATAACAGCAATGTGTAAGTGTTAAATAAGTTTACATTTCATGCTCCTTCACAGATACGACAGGCTATATTAGTACACAAATAGTTCCTCGTTCATTTATAATATATGGGCTTTAGCCCATAATCCATGGTCTGTGGTGTCATCCATCCTTAAAAGAATTGTTATTGCTGTTTCTCAAAAGGTACAGGACAAATTTTTCTAAACTTTCTTCGGCAGTTTTCAATCGGTCATTAGTTTTGTACGTTTAATTTTGAGACTGACCGAAAAAACAAGATGGCCAGCAGCAGGTTCCGATACAAGTTCCGATTTTAATTAGGTTCTTTGAATATGACTAACCAGAAGGGTTTAATTTTGGGTGGCTAAGTCTCCTTCAGGGTGCTTGTTGAACCTTAACCAGAGACCTATATATTACAGTGTGTGATATACTCACCATCATCACTATTGCCAATATCAACACAATTGCAAAATATAAATATTCGAGTTCGTTCACTTCTTACACCAATTCATCGACTTCTTCAACACACAGGTTTTACCTCCGACCTAACAATTTTATCCCTCTCGAATGTACTGTATCCAGTGGCAAATACACAAGGCAACTATACATATACCCTCCCTACTTTATTGGAAGGTATCAACTCCAAATTTAAATCCCATTTTATTATTTAAAAGACCCAATAATATGTTTAGAAATTTTGTAGTTTCTTAAGTAAGTCTCGCTCACCAATCAAATCCCGACCGACCTACCATATGTTTTTCAGTCATGATACTTAAAACATATGTATCTCCTAATTTCAGTAATTGCATTTCCAATAGGTTTCATTACAATTGTTGTAACTTAAACAGTCCGTAGTAAACTATATAATTTATTACTATATTACTTTTTAGGAGGCACGGTAGTCTAGTGGTAGGACGCCGGGCTCGTGACCAAAGGGTGTGGGTTGTATTTTTGAGCAAGATACTTTACTCCGATTGTTCCAGTCTACTCGGCTGTTAATGAGTACGTGGTTGGGCAGTGCTAGAATTGTTGAATGTTAGCTGTTAGCGCCGAAATGGCAGCTCCGGTTGTATGCTCCCCAGCCTATAACCACGGATAATACTTTTTTGAGACGACCTACGAACTAGGTAATGATAAAGCGGTATATAAGAACCTCGAATTATTAATTATCAATATCTCTTCTTAACAATATTTTCTTTATTGGTATTGTTTTATTTTTCTTCAAAATTGAAAGATGTTATTTAGATATGTTATAAATTATATAAACAAAAATTGTTGCATATTTCAGTGAATTTATAAAAGTAATTAGCAGAACACAAATAATATTAGTACTGCGATATTTATTTCTTTTAACATGAAAGTTGTTGTTTACGTTTAACGAATTATACTTTCTGGATTCGAGCTAGGCATTGACCTAATCTTCATAGATATAAAAAAAATCAGCGTTTATGTTAATTTTATATCACCAAGGTAAACTATTTTGCAGACACTTTCTCATGGAGCATTTGATCATACTAGTGTCTGCGTTAATCGTACTAGTGTCTCTGCGTTAATCGTACTAGTGTCTCTGCATTAATGGTACTAGTGTCCCTGCGTTAATCTTAGTGTCTCTGCGTTAATCGTACTAGTGTCTCTGCTCACGCATACTGCAGTACGAGTGGATCTTTTGCGTATGGATGTTATATTTTTTTATCCTGAATTTTCATTTTTGAGTAAAATTATTACAATCCTATACCCTACTCCCTGTACCATTATTTGTTTTATCTTTACCCTGGCCACATGCGCCCTTTAATTTACTGTGTATTCCCTTACCCTTTCTCCCTGGTGTGTTTAAGCCAGTCATATGCGATTATCATGCTCCTTTTCCCATCCGAGCTCGACCAGTGCATTTGATCATCAACCGTGGTTCGATGTAATGCAAATCTATCTTAGCATGTATCGTGATCGGTATGGAACTTCCAGTTGGCATATTCAATCTGCCAACCATGAAATATAAATGTAAATGATATGCTTGACATTGGTTTTCTCTTTCGATGATCTGTATAATACTCATGTACATGCATGTTAACTTTTTGAGCATTAAGCGTTCACGCCGGGTCTATTCAGAATCAATTACCAGCCGTTCGTGAATATCGTCGACATTTTATTTCTATTTGCTTTCTATGTTGTAATGAGACCATCGGTTTATATGTTGTGATGCGAGTATGTTTGTCAGTAATGTTAAATGCATCCTCTGTTCTTTTTCTGACTCTATATCATAAGAATTCTTTGACCTGCTAGAGAATCATAATTATCCTTTGTTCATTGTATCACAGAAACTGTGATCTTTATGCTGAACTGTCAAGCTACACAGTTCTGTCTTTTACTGAAACTTGGTAAACAGCAGATGGCGAGGATTTAAAGGTGCCTGTTTTTAAATACATTCTGTTTCAGTAGATCCGATAGAATATGGAGTGGTGTAGCCTTGTAGTTCAAGATGACCTTTCTGCCAAAAGCAGATATGACTTTGAAATTTTAAAAGGTCGACTGTATTTGTATGATGCTTTAAGTTGGACGCATAATTCAACAGTTGCTTCATGGGATTAAATTGCGCAGTCGATTGAACTTGAGTATTATTCTGGTACATTCGATGTTATTGATGCTGGTGATTTTATTAGCATTCTACGTTGAACTAATAATCATAGTGCCCACGTCTGAGAATAACACTCCAGTTGCAACCTGTCCCAGATTTTCAATACATGTGTTTTTTAAAGGAAGAACTTCATCTCTTCTGGCTATTGTTTTTGTAAGTGAAAACGTTTTTTTTTTTGAAAAAACAATCCGTAGTCGGTGAAAGTTTCTGGGACCAGACAGTAATACCACTGCCAAATATGGCTTTTCGACCACGATAATTACGAACTTCATTGAGACGAACTTTCCCTTGCTGACTGGAACTCATGACAACATGGATCCACATGAAAAAACGCAGACATTCTTTCGACTTATGCAAAGAGATATGTCCGTTATTAGCTCATTACTGCTAGAGTAAATGTTCATGCAGTTACAAAATTGCAAAGCAGACCCAATGTGCTTACTGATGGACAAAATTTCGACAAATTAAAAATGAACATGTCAACATTAATAGTAAATTTAAAATTAAACCACTAGACAAATTATATGATGANATAATTAGATGTATTTGGTGGCTCAATGGTCGAATAGGGGTTGTTTGGAAGGGAAAAAAAATAAAAATAAAAAATAAAAAAATAAAAAATAAAAAATCAGGTTCTAATGGGTATTGGATTGGAATTTATTTTATTGTGAAGGGGGTGTCATCAGGGAGCTATCGGGTTCGAGTGGTTGTTGTAAATATTTCGATCCTACCTGAGCTAGATTCTGTTATATAATGAACTGAGAACTGCACTGTTATAGCTATGAAATCTGGTGGAAAACTTAAACCCCTTTCAAACTGGTAAATTTTCTTTCCCTCCTGTTTTCCATAACGTTATCGTTAGTGCTGACGATATCCCGATACATTTAGCATCTTTTACACTGTTACAAACGTTACATTCCCTAACGTATACTGTATATGTGTTCACCAATCTTTTGGCTAACAAGCACTTGTCACTCGCAATGCGGTTAGGGAGATTATAAAGACATATCAGTCTGTTCAAAAGCCGTCCCTCCCTGTACGTATTTTTAAAATCCCTTTCTACTGGTATTTTTTAATGTGGAAAAATACAAACGCCACTCCTATTTATAACAAAGTGGAAAGTGTGCACATATATTTTTTTCCTTATATCATTAGTGTCTAAAATAGGGAAGCTAGTATAACGGTAAGTTTACTAGTATGTGTGCAATTTCCCTCTTAATATCTTCCTCTTGTCTTCATATAAATCAGGTTTCAGACCCGGCGATTCGCATTGTTTTAGTAGCACCTTCATTTTCATACCACCGAATTGCCGTCCTATGACAAAAATTAAACCAAGCTTCTGCACATCATGCAAAATACTTGAACTGATCTCTTTTGCATTCCATCATAGATGCTAAATGAATGTTTTCACTCCTTAAACGACGTCACAGCTTCGGTCGTTTCAGGTCATTAAACTTGTGCAGGTTAAAAAAAAAGATGTAGTTTACCAATTTTATTTGACCTGCTTTCCTCTGTCGTTACGTTGCTAACAACAACTAGTAAACTTTCTGCGGGTTATAAGTGTCAGTGCTATTTGAATTTCTAGGCGTTATCCCTAGGCATAAAATGAAACTAATTTTCACTCGGAAAGGTATATCCAAGCATCGCGATGAAAAGAAATAATTGTCATTAAAAGATAAGAGGCATCTTCATGGAAATAGTACAGACAAGAAAAACCGATGTCATTGAAAATCCAATTATAAATGCAGTTCAGTGATACATGTGTCAGCACAACTTTCTATTATGCGTAAAGATTTTTTTTATAGAACCGGAAACTTGTAAGACTAGTGTTAAACTGTCATGAAGCCTCTGTCAACAACAGGAGAAAAAACAAAATCGTCAAGTTTAATAACAGACCCAGGAGAGTTTACATGTATATACCACACCAGAGGCACAGTCAAATAGCAAACTCCGTTTCATAGTGACCGTTTATCTTTGTAACATGTGATGATATGTCAATGTTCACGTTTCTGTCTTGAAAATGGGGCAGATTGTCCAGATAGTTAGACGAATATCTTTGTCTGCACTATCGTTATTACTTTCCTTACATATTAACAAGTTTATATAAAATCAAACCCGAACCTCATCCTCTCAACATTTGTTTCATTTGTCGTATTGAGACATTAGAAACGAATGTATATCTGTGTGTACATATTCATATATATACAACTTGTCTGGTACAGTCCCAACCTGCCTCTAAATGATTCGCAAACTCGACAGTTATACTCAGTGTTGTCATACATTATTCCTTTGGAAGAAATATAATGATGTCGACTCCACAGAAACCTCAATGGAACTTCATAATGTATAACACGAAATGTTCGTTGGTACATTCCTTCGTGGGTTTGAAGCCGTTCTGATCGTTTCGTGGTACAAGCTTCCGATATATCCTATACTTACAAACAGTAGACACGTATATGATTCAAACTCGCATTTATTTTCGTAGTTCAACAGCAACCACGAAAACTGCAAATGTTAATACACAACGAACATTTCATGTTATGCTGTAAATATGTTCTATAATTTGTCACCATTTTGTAAGACAAAACAATAATTAATTTTTAGCTATAACCTACTTTGATTTGCTGATTTTCTTAATCTTCCAATAGGTATCAGAATTGATTTCATATATATCATCGGGAGAAAAAGTTTCATATCATGACCTATTGAGCTCTAATATAAAATATCACCATACTAACACACAAATTGAATAAATAGCAAAATGTCATATACCTCCCGCCATTAATATGTCCACGTTTAAGCCAGGGGAATAGCTATATGTTATTCGAACAGGGCAGCTAAAGTGGTTGAAAATTGGATGCATATAAACGGGAGTAAGAGAAATGTCATGGTTTGTGAGCTAATGCAGTTTCACTAAGATCATGAATAACGTTACGTGGTGTCTGGAGGTCTCATTGAACTCGTATTCTGTTATTTCAAATATCCCGATGAAGACCCCGCCACCACCACCCGAATATGGTTCAGGGCTTAGATTCGTGATCTAAATATAAATAAATTGAGAAATAGAGGAGTAAATACCACAGCCTGCATGATTGAGTATATAAATCAGTTTCTATATTTAAATCTACCATTTACTTTACCTTTATTTAAAGTTATCAAACAATGTCTGTAGCTGACGTGTTTCCATTAGGAACGAGATATAAGACGGGCTACAGAACATAGCATGCTCGTACGATAAATTGTAAAACTTAAATATTGACAAATCATTTATTGGTACAATTGATATATACAAAGAATAGCAGCGTGGAATTGTCTCGGAAGTGTTTTCTCTGTGTCGGTGACACTTAAAAGTGCTTGAACATGTTACCGTATAGTGCACGTACATACTCCCGATCTGTCACATGTCGGTAACGTACACGTTGTAATTCCAACTTTACCGACGGAACTGTTTTGCCATATTAATTGCAAATTCCAAAATACGGCTTTAAACCTTCAATTAATGACGGCAATCTAATTTCGAAGCATTCGAATTTTCTATTAGGCTTGACAAATACAGGGATTTATGACAAGGCCCGAGTTGTACGATGACACTAATGAATGGAGATGCAGTCGGAAACTGCTCTACTGCAAGATAACACCGCAACAGAGTATGACATCGTACGGATTACAAAGACATGTAATCTTTTTGTTTCCCAAATAATTTCTGTGTAAGCGGTTTATGAAACATTCTGAGATGTTTCATTTATCTCGGATAAAACCTTTTCTTCTAAAAATAAGATAAGAGCGTACAGGTACATACTACGCCCGCCTTGTGTACCTGTTATACTCGTTACTGTTTCTTGAAACTATTTCGTTTGCTTGTATATTTCTCTTTATAGTGTTCAGATAGCCAGTGGAAAAGATGAGCATCTTATATTTTCTAATGCAGTTTCCTTATACTTCAAAGCACACTTGTGTGCACTAATTCATATACTAGATTTTGTAGAACAGAAATACCCTGGACATTAAGTGCAATCCAAAACTTCAGTCATTTGGTATTACACACCGTTGGACGTACCTTACCTTAGTTATTTTATTTTTTCGTCAATTTCAGTAATAAAAAATATCGGGAATATTCATGCAATATAATTTTTTCTCATGCTTGTTAAGCGTCATCCGGGGGTTGTGTGGGTATTGGCTGTCCCAGCGACAACTGTTACCGAAAACAACTTTTGTCTCCATTATCCCTTACATGCTTTATCAGACATGTTCATCCCCTCTTTCCCACCCTGATTGTTTATATTTTGTCGTACCTCTAGCGAAGCGGTTGGTTCTCATGTATCAAATTCATGTCTAAACCGTCGCTATCGATTCATGTTAAAGGAGATGCCTTGATAGCGTTGACAAAAATACATGGCGTAACTAGTTGCTAACATGGACGGATCCGAAGCGATTAGATTGAATGGAACTCGAAGCAGTTGCTATAGACCCCTCTATTTTACTCCCCGAGTAGATGGAAAATTGCAAGCATGTCTTCCATTAGAGTGGAGTTTGATGTCCACGGTAATTGGGTTGTATTGACCTATATTTTATAATCGATGACATACTTAAGCTTCTCGTCAGAATGGTTTCTAGATTGGTTTATTTCCCCCTAGTTGTTTCACCTGATAGGCTTATAAAGTTATACATCTCTCTCAAAGACGGCAATTCGTTGCTTTTACGTACATACCCTTGCTGACATTTATTAAGTGCAGCTCTATACAAAGCTATGACCACGTCATTACGTAAGTTCGAGAAATATTTATCCAGTATATATATCCAGCTGTCACTATGGCCCTTATGGGTTATTTTCTGTATATGTGGGTATATTAACAAGAGCAACTATAGTTATATATTTTGTCACGTTTTTAAATCACATTTTTCTAATACATTTGTAATTTACTTGTTCCCACATCTTGAAGATGGTTGTTTTTAACATTTTTACAATAATTTTCCCTCTGTTACCCGAGTTGATATGAGATAACAGCAGCGGATTGTATTTAACAATAATAGATCTTGGCCTCCTTCTCACTTCAGTCTTAGGTGAGTACAGTTGTTGTGGTTGATGAAGTTGCGCCACCTTACCAATTGTTTACATTTTGTCGTACCTCTAGCGAAGCGGTTTTTTCTCATGTATCATATTCATGTCTAAACCGTCGCTATCGATTCATGTAAAAGGAGATGCCTTGATAGCGTTGATGAAAATACATGGCGTTATAGATGCTAACATGGACGGATTCGAAGCGATTTGATTGTACACAAGAGGTACAGTTTAAACCTGCATCTGCTTAAAACATAATACTTACACTTAAAAAATACCCTAATTTATCAGATTGTGTATGATGTGGAATAACTATTATTGAAATAAACATGACGTTAATATGAAGATAATTCAGTGGCGTATAATAAAAACTGTAACTCAATTGCTCAGTGTTAAAATTACACAAAATATGATACAGTAAGCTAGTAAAAAATACCCACTTGTTTCATAAAAGCATTGCCTGGGTCTGGTTCAATCAAATTACATTGTCTTATGACTGCATCCTGATTACTCCAGGGGTTACGATCACTTAGGCTCTGTGCACCCCTGACTATGCACGCGGAAGTATAACGATAAATTACATCGGCTTTGAAGTCGAGTGTAACTCTTCTATAATTAGGTCCCCTGAGCTTTGCTCAAGTGACCTATTCTAATCGCTTTCCGTCCGTCGTCGTCCGTCATGCGTATTTTTTTTCATTTTCAACCTCTTCTCAAGAACCAGTGGATGGATATTTTCAAACTTGGACAGAATCATACTTTGAGGAAGATGGTTTCAAATTTTAAAATTGAGATTCCTACCCCAACCCCTGGGGCCAGGGCGGGGCCCCAAAGGGAACATTAACCAATAATCAAAAATCTTCTTCTCCAGACTCAGAGGTACTACAACAGTCATTTTCTCTGCATGGAAAGAAAGATCATCAGGGGCTTTATTTAAATTGTAAATTTCAGGACCCCCGACCTATCCGTTCTCTCTGCGGGAGGGGGTGAAGTTTACTATGGTTTATATAGGGAAATAACACTTTTGGGTATATTTTATCCATTTTCAGCAGAAAATTACTCAATCCTAGTCAGAATCAATTTTAGTGAATGAGGTATACTTGTCATGTCATCAAAGGATAGGAATTTGAAAATATTGGTAAATGTTCCCTTTGGGGGCCGCCCCATCCCCAGGGGCTAGGGCGGGCCCCAAAGGGAACATTTACCAATATTTTAAAATTCCTATCCTTTGATGACATGACAAGTATTGTATTTCACTTAGTTTACATGCTGATTTCAATATCGCAACTAAACAATAAAATAAAGCTACTAGTACCTATGATATAACTGAGGTGATCGCTAAGGCCCTTGGGCCTCTTGTCTCAAAAGGGAAGATATCAGCCGAACAATTGGTCAGATCTTTTACCAATTAAATAGTCAACGTCTTGCCGTCGAGGTTCTCATGACATATTCCAGGGGTGCAGAGAGTTTACGTGTCGGACACCCATGATTATCGAGGATTAAGTTATCGTAACACAGTTCAATACCATTCGTGCTTGAGGAAAGGATTCAAGAACTTAACATATCACAGAAACAAGTTTTAACAACACGTATTACGTTACTTGAATCGAGTAGTGTCTGGTTGCTGTTTTGACACTGAGACCAACGAATCTGTTGGTGTTGTTAGTTCTTAGCTAGCTAGTGAGGTGGCTGTTTCGTCGATACACTGACTATGGGGTGATTTTCTGTCATCGACATTAACCTCAACGTACGTAGGAGACGATTCTTTATCGCCTATCGCCTTATACTATCAAAAATATATTTGAAAACATTGGTTATAAGAATTTGTCAGCTGTGTTGTTATTTTAATTACAATTTACCTGTCCCTTGGAAAGCTGATTAATACGTCAGATTAAATTAGGAAGAAGGGCTATTCAAATAAAAAGGAGTCAATTATTTCAAATCTTCAAGTGGCTGCTTTTAAAGAAGGAACATTCCTAGAGTAATACTATTTGGTCATTTACCTTTGAGCTGTCAAGATCTACAAGCAAATGCCATACGTAGTCAATGTCTAAACATCTGAGGCACCATGAGATGCATGGTGACATGTATAATATTAATTTCTCTCAAGAATCATCACTCATTACGAAGTAGATTCAATGGTATGATTCATGTGCCCCATGCACAATCTACAAGGTAGACAAAATGTCTGTTTCATTTCTCCAACGCGACCATGACTACAAGGTAGATACACATCCATAATTCATGTCTCCTACACCAACACTGTTACTACAAGGTAGATACACAGCCATAATTCATGTCTCCTACACAAACACCGTTACTACAAGGTAGATACACAACCATAATTCATGTCTCCTACACCAACACCGTTACTACAAGGTAGATACACAACCATAATTCATGTCTCCTACACCAACACTGTTACTACAAAGTAGGTACACAGCCATAATTCATGTCTCCTACACCAACACCGCTACAACAAAGTAGATACACAGCCATAATTCATGTCTCCCACGCTAACACTGTTACTGCAAGGTAGATACACAGTCATAATTCATGTCTCCTACACCAACCCCGTTACTACAAGGTAGATACCCAGCCATAATTCATGTCTCCTACACCAACACTGTTACTACAAGGTAGATACACAACCATAATTCATGTCTCCTACACCAACACCGTTACTACAAGGTAGACACACAGCCATAATTCATGTCTTCCACGCCAACATCGCTACAACAAAGTAGATACACAGACATAATTCATGTCTCCCACGCTACCACACTACCACAAGGTAGATACACAGCCAAAAAATCATGTCTCCCACGCCACTACCGTTACAACAAAGTAGATACACAGCCATAATTCATGTCTCCCACGCCAACACTGTTACTACAAGGTAGATACACAGCCATAATTCATGTCTTCCACGCCAACATCGCTACAACAAAGTAGATACACGGCCATAATTCATGTCTCCCACGCTACCACACTACCACAAGGTAGACACACAGCCATAATTCATGTCTCCCACGCCAACACTGTTACTACAAGGTAGATACACAGCCATAATTCATGTCTCCCACGCCAACACCGCTACAACAAAGTAGATACACAGCCATAATTCATGTCTCCCACGCTACCACAATACCACAAGGTAGATACACAGCCAAAAAACCATGTCTCCTACACCATCACTACTACTACAAGGTAGATACACAGTCATAATTCATGTCTTCAACGCCAACATCGCTACTACAAGGTAGATACACAGTCATAATTCTTGTCTCCTACACCAACACCGTTACTACAAGGTCGATACACAGTCATAATTCATGTCCCCCACGCCAACCCCGTTACTACAAGGTAGATACACAGTCACAATTCCCTATTATGTAGATACACAGTCATAATTCATGTCTCCCATGCCAACACCGTTACTACAAGGTAGATACAGAGTCAGTATTCATGTCTCCTGCAGCAACACTGTTACTACAAGGTTGATACACAGTCATAATTCATGTCTCCTACATCACCACTGCTACATCACCGTAGATACAGTCATAATTCATGTATCCCACGCCATCACCGTTACTACAAGGTAAACACACAGTCATAATTCACAGTCATAATTCATGTCCCCCACGCCAACACCGTTACTACAACAGTCATAATTCATGTCTCCTACACCATCACTACTACTACAAGGTAGATACACTACACCAACACCGTTACTACAAGGTAGATACACCGCCATAATTCATGTCTCCCACGCCAAAACTGTTACTACATGTCTCCAACGCCACCACCGTTACTACAAGGTAGATTAGATACACAGCCATAATTCATGTCTCCCACGCTACAACAATACCACAAGGTAGATACACAGCCAAAAAACCATGTCTCCTACACCATCACTACTACTACAAGGTATATACACAGTCATAATTCATGTCTCCTACACCAACAATACACAGTCATAATTCACTATAATGTAGATACTCACCGTTACTACAAGGTAGATACACAGTCATCATTCACTATTATGTAGATACACAGCCATAATTCGTGTCTCCCACGCCACCACCATTACTACAAGGTAGATACACAGTCATAATTCTTGTCTCCTGCAGCAACACTGTTACTACAAGGTAGATACACAGCCGTAATTCATGTTTCCTACACCAACACTGTTACTACAAGGTAGATACACAGTCATAATACCCTATAATGTAGATACACAGTCATAATTCTTGTCTCCTGTAGCAACACTGTTACTACAAGGTAGATCCACAGTCATAATTCATGTCTTCAACGCCAACATCGCTACTACAAGGTAGATACACAGGCATAATTCATGTCTCCTACACCAACACCGATACTACAAGGTAAAAAGACAGTCAAAATGCATGTCTCCCACGCCAACACCGTTACTACAATGTAGATACACAGCCATAATTCATGTCTTCCACGCCAACATCGCTACAACAAAGTAGATACACAGCCATAATTCATGTCTCCTACACCAACACCGTTACTTCAAGGTAGATACACAGTCATAATTCATGTCTCCAACGATGTCTCCTACACCAACACCGTTACTACAAGGTAGATACACAGTCATACTTCATGTCTCCAACGCCAACACCGTTACTACAAGGTAGATACACAGTCATACTTCATGTCTCCAACGCCAACACCGTTACTACAAGGTAGATACAGAGTCATTATTCATGTCTCCTACAAGGTAGATACACAGTCATAATTCATGTCTCACACGCCAACACCGTTACTACAAGGTAGATACAGAGTCATTATTCATGTCTCCTACAAGGTAGATACACAGTCATAATTCATGTCTTCCACGCCAACATCGCTACTACAAGGTAGATACACAGTCATAATTCTTGTCTCCTGCAGCAACACTGTTACTACAAGGTAGATACACAGCCATAATTCATGTCTTCCCCGCCAACATCGCTACAACAAAGTAGATACACAGCCATAATTCATGTCTCCCACGCTACCACAATACTACAAGGTAGATACACAGCCAAAAAACCATGTCTCCTACACCATCACTACTACTACAAGGTAGATACACAGTCATAATTCTTGTCTCCCACGCCACCACCATTACTACAAGGTAGATACACAGTCATAATTAATGTCTCCTATATCATCACTACTACTACAAGGTACATACACAGTCATAATTCATGTCCCCCACGCCAACACCGTTACTACAACAGTCATAATTCATGTCTACTACACCATCACTACTACTACAAGGTATATACTCAGTCATAATTCATGTCTCCTACACCAACAACGTTACTACAAAGGAGATACACAGTCATAATTCATGTCTCCTACATCACCAATGCTAAAACACCGTAGATACACAGTCATAATTCATGTCTCCAACGATGTCTCCTACACCAACACCGTTACTACAAGGTAAAAACACAGTCATAATTAATGTCTCCAACGCCACCACCGTTACTACAAGGTAGATACACAGTCACAATTCACTATTATGTAGATACACAGTCATAATTCTTGTCTCCCACGCCACCACCATTACTACAAGGTAGATACACAGTCATAATTCTTGTCTCCTGCAGCAACACTGTTACTACAAGGTTGATACACAGTCATAATTCATGTCTCCTACACCAACAATACACAGTCATAATTCACTATAATGTAGATACACAGTCATAATTCTTGTCTCCCACGCCACCACCATTACTACAAGGTAGATACACAGTCATAATTCTTGTCTCCTGTAGCAACACTGTTACTACAAGGTAGATCCACAGTCATAATTCATGTCTTCAACGCCAACATCGCTACTACAAGGTAGATACACAGGCATAATTCATGTCTCCTACACCAACACCGTTACTTCAAGGTAGATACACAGTCATAATTCATGTCTTCCACGCCAACATCGCTACTACAAGGTAGATACACAGTCATAATTCACTATAATGTAGACACATAGTCATAATTCATGTCTCCCACGCCAACACCCCCACGCCAACATCGCTACAACAAAGTAGATACACAGCCATAATTCATGTCTCCCACGCCAACACCGTTACTTTAAGGTAGATACATATAGAATAATACATGCCTTTTTCCATATCACAAACAGTATCAACCTAAGACTCCAATATCAGCCCAAGGGCCGAAGGCATATGCAAACAACCCGTATTTATTAGTAAGTATGTAATAATTCATGTCCCCCACGCCAACACCGTTACTACAAGGAATATACACAGTCATAATTCATAGTCATAATTCATGTCTCCCTACAAGGTAAACACACAGTCATAATTCATGTTTCCAACGCCACCACCGCTACAGCAAAGTAGATACACAGCCATAATTCATGTCTCCTACACCAACACCGTTACTACAAGGAATATACACAGTCATAATTCATGTCTCCAACGCCAACACCGTTACTACAAGGAATATACACAGTCATAATTCACTATAATGTAGATACACAGTCATAATTCATGCATCCCACGCCATCACCGTTACTACAAGGTAAACACACAGTCATAATTCATGTCTCCTACACCAACACCGTTACTACAAGGTAGATACACAGTCACAATTCACTATTATGTAGATACACAGTCATAATTCATGTCCCCCACGCCAACACCGTTACTACAAGGTAGATACACAGTCACAATTCACTATTATGTAGATACACAGTCATAATTCATGTCTCCAACGCCACCACCGCTACAGCAAAGTAGATACACAGCCATAATTCATATCTCCCACGCCACCACACTACCACAAGGTAGATACACAGTCATAATTCATGTCTCCTACACCAACACCGTTACAACAAGGTAGATACACAGCCATAATTCATGTCTCCAACGCCAACACCGTTACTACAAGTTAGATACACAGTCATAATTCATGTCTCCTACACCAACACCGTTACAACAAGGTAGATACACAGCCATAATTCATGTCTCCAACGACAACACCGTTACTACAAGGTAGATACACAGTCATAATTCATGTCTCATAATTCATGTCTCCTACACCATCACTACTGCTACAAGGTAGATTCACAGTCATAATTCATGTCTCCAACGACAGCACCGTTACTACAAGGTAGATACACAGGCATAATTCATGTCTCCTACACCAACACCGATACAACAAGGTAGATACACAGTTCTAATTCATGTCTCCTACACCAAAACCGCAACAACAAAGTAGAGACACAGCCATAATTCATGTCTCCCACGCCAACACTGTTACTACAGGGTAGATACACAGCCATAATTCATGTCTCCTACACCAACACCGTT
>NW_018480058.1:834237-843788 GCF_002113885.1 Mizuhopecten yessoensis | reverse complement strand
CAGCAGATCATTACGTATCACACAGCAGATCATTACGTATTATACCGCAGATCAATACGCAACGTACTCAAGTAATGAAACACCTGTACCTGACTCAACAGTGGTTTATTAAGGATAAAAAAAGTCAATGTATAAAGTGTTCTGAAACAAATTTTTAAATGTAGTAGAACTGGAAAGGTTCCTATATAAATGTATACATGTCTAATGTTACTTTACAACTTTGGCTACAACGGATGATGAATATTTATATTAATATTTCATGTAAACCTTGCTAGATTGAATTCAATCTACAAAGCTACGTCATCCCCGGACAGGAGGCTCTGTCGCAACCTTATCATTAGTGGTTGGAAGTATCGTTAGAGGTTGCTACATAGCTTTCAATCAATGTCAACCTGTCTTTTATCGTAACAAACGTTTTGAAATTTAGTGACTAAGGCGATCATGTGACTCCTATAGACGCGATTATGTGTCTCTCTACTGGAGACATTATTTATCTCTATTGATCAGATCCTATTCCCCTGATTTAGTTATCGGAAAAAAACATATTTGATAAATATCTTCAATGTTCTGAAAGTAAATCTACGTTGAAGAAATCGTTCAGTCCTCATTTCTGTCGATGACCTTTCTGTGACCTTTCTGTCGATGACCTTTCTGTGACCTTTCTGTCGATGACCTTTCTTTGACCTTTCTGATCAACCCTTGTTTTGTGTGTCTGTCTAAGAATGTTGTTGCAGGATGGGGGAAATACGCCTGCTCTATCCCATGGCATGTAATCGTATGAGGCGACTTATTGTGGCCCCCAAAGAGAATCGGAGGTTTAGGTTCTTTGCTTAGCGTACAATTGATCTGCTTCCTACATACATGTAGCAACTATAAGGATCTATATCTTTTCTATATGTTTTCGGCGTTGTCCCAATAAGCACCTGTCTTCAAGCGATCCCGGCTGTTGCGAGGATGGTAAGTTAAACCAATTTAATTACACAAACAAAGCACTAGATTGTTGGTGACAAACATATCTGTGAGATTACAGAATGACGGATGCTATACTAGTGCTGTAAACTCCAACCCGGATATATATGTGCTTCTTGTTTGTAGTGACAATGAGTTCCAGCTTTATTTATTTGTACTTATATGTTGGCATATTGCGAAATTGTGTATGGATTTAATGACGCAGCTTTACGGTTTTTTGGTTTGTTTTTTTTTTTGCGCGCGCAAACGCACTGGTACATGTATATTTCAAACGTGTGTACATGTGTTAACCTTTGATTTCTGTTACTTGATTCTTGCCGGTGTGACAGCTTTGTACTTGTGTGTTGACACTCTTGTTTATATTGTTCGTATTTGTTGACGTTGTTGTTGTTGTTATTGGGTGTCCTTTTCTGATACGGTATATTTTTTCCTTTTCTGTTAATGCCAGGGGATATTTTGGTTTTGTGTCTTGAGATTGTAGTCCACGAGTATTTTGTATTTGTTTATTGACACTTTGGTTATTTGTCCATGGGTGTTGAAATTGTTTGATATTTTGTCATTGTGTGTTGACGATGTGATATATTTTGCCATTATTGTATTGACATTATTTTTTGTCATCAATATGCTACTTTATACCACCTACCGGTTGCATGATAAATCAATTATCATTGGTCGTCAGTATGAAAAGAAGTTGAGAACGACTTGAGAACAACTTGAGAACAACTTGATAACGGATTTTCCCATTTCCCAGCACTTGGGAACGTATTTTCTCAAAACAGAACGTCTGTTCGCGCCATGTTACGTCCGAAACCGGAAATAGTGTCCACTCAAAGGTGATTCGCTTAAGTATATAGTCACTCATAAACATATCAATACAAAGTTGCCGACAAATTATTGTGAGAATGACAGCACTATTTCAAGCGTAAATGTGCATATGGAAAAGCCAATGACAATAAGATTGTTAAAACGAAAAAATTCTACATACAAAGATGTAGTTTTTAAGGTTCATGGTATACCTCGCGCAAATCTTCTACTTCTTTACGTTTGTCACAGGCCTAGTATTTGCGATCGATGACAATTGAGCCTATAAGTCGTTTGGAAAACATAGTGTTTAGCTGACTTTTTTAAATGAAGAAATATATAAGGTAGTAGTATATAGATGATAAAAAGTTAATCACACAGTATTTTCAGGGTTTGTCGTGAGAACAATATTCTCATCGCGAGCACGTGTATAAAATCGAGAGGCCACCGCAGATGGGCTCGAGATTTTATCCATTTGAGAGCGCTGAGCACATCTATCAATATTTTGTCGTTGTGTGTTCGCAATTGATATTTTGTCCTTGTGTGTTGAAAATTGATATTGTGTCCTTGTGTGTTGAGACGGGTTGATATTTTGTCCTTGTGTGTTGAGACTGGTTGATATTTTGTCCTTGTGTGTTGACAATTGATATTGTGTCCTTGTGTGTTGAGACTGGATTATATTTTGTCCTTGTGTGTTGGTGGGTTGTAACTGCGGTATATTTCGTCGTTATGTACTGATGCTGTGTTATACATGTTTTTCTTTTGTGTGACTTTTTGGTATATGCTATCCTTTTTGAGCTATGCTATATTAGTTATTTCTGCGTTTTGATGTTGTTGTACTTTTGATTATTTGATCCAATTGTGTAAATCACGTGCTTGAACTAAACGAGCCACTTGACACGTGGCAGCAACAACTATGCTTTTAATGACTATTAGCAGAACAAAGTAATGCTATGTATGAGTACATACACTTAATGATGAACATCAATAAAATTTATCATGGCACGGGGCACTCAATAATGAAACGACTCTATAATATAATCTCTGTGTGCATTCCACTTCAATATGTCAACTTGATGTGAAAAGCGATGCATTGTTTATGCTATCAATTTACAGTCAACTAGAACTTGTATCGAGTAAAGCCATTAATTTTGCTGAGTAAAGCCATTAATTTTGCTAATACCGATATTTTCGATTTTTTTGAAAGCTATTGTAGTAACCTATGTACGATTATAAGCTTATTGTGATGATTGAATTTACTTCACATATGATATATAACTAATTGATTCATCAGGTAATCTCAAACAATACATCAGTGATTTTATAACAATGTCTTAAGAGCAATGCTTATTATAAATAGATAAGACGTTTACCTATCACGGGCTGAAACACCTAACATACAGACGCTTCCTCGTTGAAATGTATATGAAGTTAAGTGGATACACAGTATTTAAGATGTAATTAAAAATACGTGTACGGATTGTACATAAGGTCGTGAATTAATATTCTTTAAACAACCACAAGTCCAGTATCTAAACAATGTATAGAGAGACTCCCTGCCATATTTGCTGTGTTTATACTTATGTTTCGGAATACCGTATACATCTATTTCCATTCTGTTTTTTGTCAACTGCTGAAAATCAGTATCTGCCATACAAATGTGTCCGTGGTCTTTAAAGACTAATGTCTTGAGCTGGATGTGTCAGTAAAATTACATGGGCATAAACAACGCACCAAATTGTCAGTACACAAGGATAAAATCCATTCTAAAAATGGAAACAAAAGGAAGATAGTTACCAATTCCTATTGAACGTAAGAGGCGAAACAAGGTGTCTAAGCACTCATCATGGTGTTTTCCGTCAAAGCATCAGAATGTACTTATTTTGGTCACCAGTAAGATACAGATTGACATGTGACTGGACTGTCTAGTTTAGTATAATATATGGTATGCTATATAGGACTGAATTGCACTCTACCATACAGTTGTTTCGTCATTCTAGGAGTCATCGGTGATGCCAGGGGCCAAAATGGAGGAAATCTATATCGGTCTAAACTACTTTTGAAACTGAAGGGGAGGTGCATTACATCTCCTAATTGTATGAGTTCAAAAATTCGACGAGTACTTTAATTTCAAATCAATAATAAGAAAAGTATGTAAAGAGATAATTATGACCATCAAGGTTACGTCAAACATTGGAGACTAAAACATTCACAAGCAGAGTCCGTCACCTGGTATCTTGAAAGATAAACGTATTACACACACACATGTTATTGCACATGTATTCAGTTTGATACAGTATACCAAAGATGATTTAATTACTTTATACCACACAGCTGTTCCGTCCTTCTAGGACTAATCGGTGAAGCTAGGGGCGGAAACAATCGAAATCCAAATCGGTCTAAAGAGAAATGCAGTAAAAACTGAATAGTAAATCACGGAAGACATTGCAGTATGGCATAGAAAGCAGGCCGTACCACAAACGAACGAGAAGTATTATTTAAAATACTTGCTATGCGTTTGTTTATTACAGCTAATAATGTTAGGTGAGCTTTGAAATGATCACATGAAATATAGGGCTAGAAGATTGTTGGAGTGGAAAATATCTTAAAGTAAAAGAGAATATTGACATATTTAAGGATCATGTCCCTCTTTTTAGAACTGTTCATAATATAAACTTTTTTTTTTACAACAATTATGAAACAAGTTACTTCAACTTATCTTAATCACTCTTGCTGGCCCGGATGTTAGAGCGCGGGGGTCTTAATGTGGGAGGAAACCGGAGAACTCGTAGAAAACCAACGTGGTCGGGCAAGTAACCCCATACCTTTTCACGTTCGATCCGGGAATCAACCCCGGCCGCCTTGGTGAAAGGCAAGTGCGCTATTCACTTCGCCACTTGACCAACCTTATCTAGAGCTGTTCATGGATAAGCGGAATCAGATTTTCCAAGCACGCAAGCTTATTTTTGTAGGTACAGTACTAGTATATAGATAAAATGAAGTAGCTTTGAAAGGTACAATGTAAATCTGACATATACATATTTATTGAGGTTTAAGTTTAGACAGTATACACTATTAACTTAACTAAACATTGTTTATTTAACAACAGTTGTGAAACAAGTTCTTTCAACTGATATTTATCACTCTTGTTTGACCAGATGGTATAAGCGTAAGGGGTCTTAATGTGGGAGGAAACCAGAGTACCTGGAGAAAACCGTCGTGTGAGGCCAATGACCCCATACTATTTCACGTCTGATCGGGGAATCGAACCCCGGCCGTCTGGGTGAAAGGGAAGTACGATATCCACTGCGCCACCTGACCACCCTTATTATACTCTATTGATTGTACTCGTATATTCACTGTCCCAGTTACTAATACACGAACACGTGCATAGTTGGATAGAGATCGATTTCACTCTCCAACAATGCAGGGATCGACCTGACAGCGTATATAGACAGTTTTCCGATGAAAAGACACTTTTGAATTGCTTTATTTTATCGATTTTCCTTGAATTTATTTCGAAACACGAATACATTTCTGAATATTTGTCAATGCAAACATACGTCCTTGTATTGTTGCGAGAAGAGCGCCATCGACCCATCCCATAATCCACCCGTCTAACAATACTGGGCTTACTGCGACATAAAAAAGACTGCTGACTGGTAACACGGCATCCTACGTGGTATATCGATATCCCTCTGCTTCAACAAGCGTTATTGTGACTTTGATCTTTGTCCTTGTCCGGGTTAACAAAATCGAGTATGAAAGTTGCCTGCTTTACTTCATGTTTGAGTGAAACATTAGGTTATACGTGTATTACCAATTGAAACATTAGGTTATACGTGTATTACCAATGTTAATGACAATAAAACTATGTTAGGTGAGTTGTATCAAGAAAAAAATACATGTATTTCAGTTAATCAATCGGAAACGTAGTTTTATCAACACTTACAAAGATCATATATACATTTGTCAGTTGAAGATAAATTATTTTTGTTACGTTGGTAATGGCGACATATATAGTTAGTGAGTCAAAATCGTTTTTATTGCGAATGCCATATTGTTTTATCTGTACAAAAAATGACGTATATTCATATTGTTAAGTCACATGACACCCCTGTATGTCGGAAATTGAGAAAAAAATAAACCTGCTGTTATCCAGTGCATATTGCAAGAGGCAACTAATGGGGGAACCCCTTCAGAATTAGGGCTCTCCTTTTATGCCTTCTACTTGGGGACGAAATAAGGGTGCTGCCATTGCAAATTTTAAATGTTTTATATTTTGTTTATTTTTATTTTATTTTAAATTTCCCATCGAAGGCACGCACTAGCTATTTGATTGGTTTCAGGTTAACAAAAAAAACACCATGCCAATCGATGACCGAGGCTGATATCTGTACCCGTCCTTTGAACAACACATTACTTTAAAACAAGTCAACTTAACCGTTACTCTACCTCGCGATTCTTTTGATACATACTCAATTATCAAACTAGTCACAACGTGGTGCGCACAGTGCCTTCGGTTTCTTCATGACACATTCCAGGGGTGCAGAGTGCGTAACCTCTTGATTTTCAATGATTACCTACTGGTCGATTGATTTTCTGAAACAAGTTACTATACCTGGATTGATCCTTTTTCCTTTGTCTATCCCTGACTTTTATTTAGTAAAGATGTATATATGCTCAATAGAAATTTGAAAAAACAATTTAGCAAGCACTCACTGTAGAGGAAATCATGAAACTTCATTATTATTGTATTGAAGCTCGTGTAACAAATCTAGAGACAGGAGAAGTCTCACAAAACTTACATAACGACGGATATCTGTACTGCGAGACCTGGTCGAACGTCAGGCCGTTCATCCCTTAAATTGTCCTAATCATCAAGTATTAGGCTTACCTTCGGAAGATACACTGAATGACATTGACTCTAATCCCTGTTGTGTAACAGATGTTATTTCTAATTATAACAAGAATGCTGTCACGTTTGCTGCTAATACAATACAAAAAGTATTTTCTAAGCGCCAATTCACATGTCAAATGTATTACGAGTGTATACATGTACGATGATTACAATTTTGACACGCGACAGAAGTTGTAGGATCTGCTACATATGTAGCTAACATTTGGCACTGTTGCTATATTATAAATTCTGTTTACTGAAGATGCGGCCAACTTTTGTTTTCGCTGTCGTCCTGGTTCTAGCGTTACTTACGTGGACCTCCATACAAGGTATGACTCGATGTATGTAGACTTCCTGCCCTTTTCGTTTGTTTTTAAATCAAATATCTTCTGTTTGCTTCAGTATGCCATTATAACGAATAGTTAAACAAGTGTTATTTTCCTCTCGTCTATGATAGTAGTAAGTTTGCACCTGTGATCAAAAGTGTTACCGTCTCGTATAAATACAGCCATCCCAGATTGATCGTAGCCAATTCTCCGAACGGTAAATCTTTGCAACCAACTCTTTGATGTTCGGGATGCTAATTCGTCTGTCTAATGATATATTACGAAGAAATTGCTGCGTATTCTCCAAATGAAATGCTACATTAGTAAAGACATTTTGAATGAAATCATGTTCGTGATCGTCAAGTCTTTCATTATTCCAAGTTTGATTATTACGCATTGTCATTTTTGAATTTCTTAGTAAACTAGGATGGCCAACATAGATGTACATAGATATTGTCGGTTAAACCTACAAATTGATATATAGCGCAAAGTCTCATAAAATAACTTCTATGAACAATGCAATTCTATTAAAATATCTGACGAATATGAAATAAAAGCCTCAAGATGTTTTTAGGTGTTAAAGCTAGAACAGCTGATTTGAATACAGAAATGCAAAATTGCTCCGTGCATGATGAAATATGTTTTTTTTCTGTTTACAGGATTTCCCGTAAACACTGATACAGCAGCTGAGGAGCATGACATTCATAAACGTCAGGCGTTAAATGTAGGAGGGAATGGCACTACCATCTGTTACAGTAAGTCCTAGTGTTGAAAAGGCAACAAGATCGCCCCTTATCTTCGTGCATGAAAGTATTCTAGTAGAGCAAATAGAGAACAGCTATATCTCTCCTTGTCGTCCTACATGTAAGTATTCTAGTACCAGCTATATCTCTCCTTGTCGTCCTACATGTAAGTATTCTAGTACCAGCTATATCTCTCCTTGTCGTCCTACATGTAAGTATTCTAGTACCAGCTATATCTCTCCTTGTCGTCCTACATGTAAGTATTCTAGTACCAGCTATATCTCTCCTTGTCGTCCTACATGTAAGTATTCTAGTACCAGCTATATCTCTCCTTGTCGTCCTACATGTAAGTATTCTAGTACCAGCTATATCTCTCCTTGTCGTCCTACATGTAAGTATTCTAGTACCAGCTATATCTCTCCTTGTCGTCCTACATGTAAGTATTCTAGTACCAGCTATATCTCTCCTTGTCGTCCTACATGTAAGTATTCTAGTACCAGCTATATCGCTCCTTGTCGTCCTACATGTAAGTATTCTAGTACCAGCTATATCGCTCCTTGTCGTCCTACATGTAAGTATTCTAGTACCAGCTATATCGCTCCTTGTCGTCCTACATGTAAGTATTCTAGTACCAGCTATATCGCTCCTTGTCGTCCTACATGTAAGTATTCTAGTACCAGCTATATCGCTCCTTGTCGTCCTACATGTAAGTATTCTAGTACCAGCTATATCGCTCCTTGTCGTCCTACATGTAAGTATTCTAGTACCAGCTATATCGCTCCTTGTCGTCCTACATGTAAGTATTCTAGTACCAGCTATATCGCTCCTTGTCGTCCTACATGTAAGTATTCTAGTACCAGCTATATCGCTCCTTGTCGTCCTACATGTAAGTATTCTAGTACCAGCTATATCGCTCCTTGTCGTCCTACATGTAAGTATTCTAGTACCAGCTATATCGCTCCTTGTCGTCCTACATGTAAGTATTCTAGTACCAGCTATATCGCTCCTTGTCGTCCTACATGTAAGTATTCTAGTACCAGCTATATCGCTCCTTGTCGTCCTACATGTAAGTATTCTAGTACCAGCTATATCGCTCCTTGTCGTCCTACATGTAAGTATTCTAGTACCAGCTATATCGCTCCTTGTCGTCCTACATGTAAGTATTCTAGTACCAGCTATATCGCTCCTTGTCGTCCTACATGTAAGTATTCTAGTACCAGCTATATCGCTCCTTGTCGTCCTACATGTAAGTATTCTAGTACCAGCTATATCGCTCCTTGTCGTCCTACATGTAAGTATTCTAGTACCAGCTATATCGCTCCTTGTCGTCCTACATGTAAGTATTCTAGTACCAGCTATATCGCTCCTTGTCGTCCTACATGTAAGTATTCTAGTACCAGCTATATCGCTCCTTGTCGTCCTACATGTAAGTATTCTAGTACCAGCTATATCGTTCATTGTCGTCCTACATGTAAATATTCTAGTACCAGCTGTATCGCTCCTTGTCGTCCTACATGTAAATATTCTAGTACCAGCTGTATCGTTCCTTGTCGTCCTATATGTAAGTATTCTAGTACCAGCTACATCGCTCCTTGTTGTCCTACATGTAAGTATTCTAGTACCAGCTATATCGTTCCTTGTCGTTCTACATGTAAGTACTCTAGTACCAGCTATATCGCTCCTTGTCGTCCTACATGTAAGTATTCCAGGAACAGCTATATCGTTCCTTGTCGTCCTACATGTAAGTATTCTAGTACCAGCTATATCGCTCCTTGTCGTCCTACATGTAAGTATTCTAGTACCAGCTATATC